>NC_136905.1:6764194-6984194 GCF_949606895.1 Notothenia rossii
CCTATCGTAAGTAGGAGCTATGCTTACATGTCATATCTTTGTTATAAAACATAAAAATCCCCCTGTGATCTGGCCAAAGCTGCTTCAAGTACTACATAAAAAAACAATGAGAGATAAGGGCTCTATTTTAGAGATCTAAAGTAAATGGTCTTAAGTGCATTTTGAGTGTGTCCTACTTTTACAAATGTTTTGTTTAACTACCTACAACTGGGCACAAAGTAAAGTTCAATGGGCTCGTGTTTAGTCTCTTGATTAGGCTATTTAAATGCGTATTTTGGACAAAACAATAATTTTGCCAATTTTTTTAATCAGACTTTTGTTGCAATCTCCACCAGTAAATCTTGACGTCATGCAAAGTGTGATTTCTGCTTCTTCTAGCAGGTTTTGGTTAATCACCGGCATCCAGGCAGGTGAAACTGTTGAGTTGAGTAAGCCATGGAAAATACTTATTTCTAATTGGCTGACGGGTGTACGTTCAAATGGTATCTCTAATGAATAGCCAATAAAATACATTTCATTTTTGTTTATCGAGTTAAGCAGCAGGTGGCGCAAATTCTCCATTTTGAAAAAAAAACATTAAACCATTGCAGAAGAGATGATGAAGCAATTCAAAGAGCACCAGTTGAAGTTTAAACAGTGAAAAACAACGCGTGAAGGTCACATGAGATCTATGTGGAGCACTGAGGTGAATTATTTTATTTTCTATCATTTAATCATCTCATCGGCGTAGCAGAAGCTTCAGTGGACATTTGAAGTCACATGCTTTAAAATTAGTGTGAAACTGACGGCAAGGTTAATTATTGTGGAAGGATGGACTCCATCCTGCAAAAAAAAAAGGTGGCGCAGAGAGGGAAAGGGAGAAAAGAAAGAAGCGAGGAGGAGGCACCGAAATTTGCAAAAATCACAGATTTATTCAGAACCCCGCGTAAGGTATAAAATGACGAAGCAGAACAATAATAAAACATATATAGTCAAATATAATATAACAGTATTTACATTGCATTTGATCTGGGATTAAACTCTGGATTGTATTTTGCACTAAAGAGGAAATATTATGTAAATGTTCAGGTTCATAGTTCTATCTCCTCTAATGTGGCCCAACAGCCTATATATCACACTACAGAAGAGGGGAACCCCCTACAAGCACAATAGGGCCTCTTTAACTGGTGCTGGAACGAGTGTTTCTGTATGGTTAAATCATGGCAGCCTGTGTTCTGTATTTGATGGTAACCACTCATGTGTGCATTTTAGGACATGGTTATGTAAATATATTATATATAATCATTTAAAATATCTAAATTGACTTGAATTTCAGGACAAATAGTGTGTAATTCTCATGAACTTTGTCTTCCTTTCTCTTCGCTCAGGCCCGGGTGCAGCATGCCAGAGATCTGGGACATTGAGGATTCCCAAAACGTTGGTAAAGTTCCCCTTTGCACCCACATGTCCAGAAGCTCACGACCCCACTTCACCACAGTCTTCTCCAACGACATCTACAAAGTTCTCAAAGTCTCCAAAGATCTCAGATAACACCGTGAGATGGACTAGTTCAGCACCTGTTGATCTTTCACTAGGTTTTGATCAGTCACTGCCATTGCTGCTTTTTACTCGAAGCCCAACGGTCCCCCCTCTTTGCGGTGCTCTGATTCACTGAGCGGTTGGACATTTCGCCCTGACTTCTCAGTATCTGTGGACTGTTGCCAACCATCGTTACTGCTGCATTGTTTTCATACAGCAATGTTTCCATTACGCCAAAAGGTTTCCTAGCTTTTTATTGTTCCCTTGGTTCTGTCATATAGAATCTTTACTTTCGGAAATGGTGTTTTCAAAGACATGCTGTTCATACATCAGTATTATTTCTTAATGTTAGGAATTTATGTTCTTTGACTTTGGCTTAAGAAGTACATTTTGTCTGGCAGGCCCAATCATCGATGTCCACATACTGTGAAGCAATACCCTTTGCAAACTTGACAAAATCTGACTTCTTCTATTGTTCTGCACAGTGTTGATCTGGGGAAAGATTCTTCTGTAGTACGCTATTTTTATAATTTATAATTCTTCCCGAGAGTTACTAATGAACTCACTTAGGTATCCCTCTCCCAGCTATGGGATAGCCAACTGAAAGCTAGCTGAAAGCCAACTGACAGCTAGATTACACCGTAAAAAAAAAAACATTAATTCAATTGCAGGCTTTCCCCATGAGAGGGCGCTTTCTACAGAAAAACACATAAACAGCTCAGGCATACAGAGGACACTTTGTTTGGGCCTCCAGACATACATTAGTTGTTTGAACTTTAATATTGTCTGTGGCCCTTCAGTTATCGAGATACCACTCTGACAGACATGATGGGGATTGATCTTCTGATCTAACTTTGGGTAAGAAAGCTTTCAGATGTCTTTTATAATATTTGTCTATTTTGTCTGTATTTAAAAAAAAAAAAACTTGCCTTCAGAACCATTGCTTTCACTGTTCTTACATTCCCAAAAGGTGTACAAGTCCCGTGTAAAAGCAAAAGTCAAGGCAGACTTTTGTTGCAATCTCCACCAGTAAATCTTGACGTCAAGCAAACAATGAAATTTAGGATGCACATTTTATGTTAGATGCTTTGTGTACACATTACAGCATCTTTGCAAATACATTACATTGAATGCTAATCCAGTGCAGAGCCATACACCTCCACCTCACAGAGGGTCAAGTACTCCTTTCTTCCAGGGATACCTATGTAAACATAGCGGCCGTCCATCCCGTTGGGAACCTGGAACACAGCGGTTTGACCAGCCGGGATGCTGGTGATTACAGCAAACCTGTAGAAGAAGCAGAAATCACTACATTAACCTCAGGAAGGGTTTATTGAAGTAACAGGCTTTTCATTTTAAGTTCAACATGCACTCAAAGCGTCATTAGGTTTCTGCGCTTTACTTGGTTAGAATGTTGGTTGCAGATCTTTTAATAAGGTCTTGATAATGAACAATATTTATATTTCAGTAATGTTTAAATAAATGTTTTCAACTCATGTCACAGAATCACAATGGACGACCCTCGGTCAGGCCTTTAATTTGGCGACCTTGGTATTTGTCCATTTCTGTGATCAGATCAGAACACATTGGAGGAATCATTCATACATGAAGGGTATTCCCGCTCCAATCCTATTTCTTGGCAATGTAAGGATTTTTAATCCAAAATGTATCACCAGGTAAACTTGAGAGAGAAAAACTGAATAATGTTCCTCAAACGTGTTCCAACAAAATACCAATTTAGTGACTATTTAATATTAGTATTGTAATAGGACAGGCTTTAAGTTACTTGGGATTGTCAGCACCATTGTTTACAAGAGAATCTCCAATGCGGATCTCGGCTCCATTGAGTCGTTCGCAGTCTTCATATGCGTTAGTTATCTTAACAGAAAACACTTTGTGTGTTTCGGGCAGAGCCAGCCTCCACCAGGGGTTCAATTCCCAGGCTGTGCAACTGCAGGAACCCTCAACCCACTTGGAGGCCCGATTCCCATCAATGGCATAAAATGCATTGTAAAACTGATACAGTGATGACTGTGCAGCTTTTCCTTGAATGGCCAGGTTCTCTTCTGCAACAAAAAAACAAAACAAAGATTTAGTTTAAATCAATAACATGTATGACTCCTGATGCAGATTGTTCTTTATTATTCTGTTTCACCATGACTCTCAAAAGATTTGATTTAATTTGCCGTCAGGATGAAGGACATAAAAGGGATAACCCCACCATATGTAAACAAATAACTACCATATATTATTTATTATTGGAAAAGAGGAATTAAAGTAATATTATAGTCTATAATATATTGAGTCTATAGTTAAAGTTATATATAACTACAACTGCACTAAGTTTAACTAAATGTCAGTTTTGGCAAATTAAACTTTATATAAAATAAGACCTGTTTTAGTAATCATAAGTGACATGAGAGGCTGGTACATCCTTTCTCTTTTTCCTATTAATGGCAACATATTTTACAACTTGAACATCATGCTGGATTGAAGAAGACTTGAAACAAACAATTGAGATCATAAACTAATAGTCACACTCTTTCCAGCGGTAATAAATCAAGTGAGTTGCAGGAAAAATGTTCATAGACTTCTACACAATCAGACCTTTAGAAAGAATGCAGGTTTAAGGCACTTCTGCATTGAGTTCACTTTTCAGCCACTTGGCTGATATGACAGTTCCTTGTTTGGATGGAAATCATACATTATTTATGTAAGATCTCAAACCCTCACCAGTTGGGGCATGGTACCCGTAGACTTCCACCTCACAGAGGGTAAGGACCTTTCCATCACCCGGTATACGCACAGTCACATAGCGTCCCTCCACACGATCAGTGAAAGTCAGAGTGTTCAATCCCTCTACTGTAGAAATTGTACCAGACCTAAAAGAAAGAGAACAAAAGTGAGAAAGAAAGAAGAACATGAATGACATGTTATACCCCTAAGGCTTCAGCAGTTAGATAAAAGGTAACTGGTGATTTCATCATAGACTTCTATACAATCTGAGTCCTTTTTGCAATCAGGGGGGCACCCACTGTGAGATATTAAAGACGATGCAAGTTTAACGCACTTCAGCATTGCCTATATTTCTGATAAGCAATGCAAATAAGTAAAATGACATGGTTGAAACATTTAGGAACAGTTTCTATGAGAATCTACTGGCAGAGGTGGGTAGTACATTTACAGTTCAAAACAGTCAAATCATATAAATACAATTCAACTTGTAAAATGCTTCTTAAAGCATGAATATATCTAGAAATGTCACATACATATGTACATTTAATCATTAAGTACATTTTGCTGATAATACTTTTGTACTTTTCCTTAAGAAACATTTTGAATGCAGGGCTTTCCCTTGTTATGAAATATTTAGAAACTAGGGTATCTGTACTTGTACTCGAGTAAAGCATCTTAATACACCTCTGTCTACTGGTGGTGAGCAGTTAACAGGGGAGAGGAGAAAATAAACAAAATGCTCAGACAGTTACACAAAATAAATGAATCAAATGTGTTCAGGAAATGTCTTACACTGGGTTTGATGCACCATTGTTGTCTAAAGAGTTGCCGATGTGGACCTGTGCCCCGTCAAGCCTTTCTGAACAGCAGTCTCCTCTGTTGGAGATGATGACGGAGGTGACGATGTAGGGCTCCAGCAGGTCCACTCTCCACCAGGGGTTGCTTTCTGTAGTAGTGTGGCTGCACGATCCATAATCAAACTTATTCTCACGGTTTCCATCAATAGCGTTGCTGGCAGCTCCACTTACGTGGTAATATGTGGAAGCGAATATAATCTTTGACTGGGTCGCTTTCCCGCGCAATGCCACGTTTTCTAGTAAAGAGAAAGTTGAATATATAATTATAATACACACATTGGAAAATGGTTTAAGCTACATTATTGTTACCTTTGAACGGTGATCATTAAAAACTATTCCATTGTGAGTTGGGTTACGCTTTCTGAATGTGCAGCATGTTGCCTCAGCATGCACGTGTTGCCAACTTGATACAGATGTTTATCAGTGTTTTTATGTCTATCCATTGTTTTATTTCCAAACACTGAACACGTGCTGATAAATTGGAGATTTAATGTGTTTTCTGTATTTGTTTGTGTCGCTTTGCTGGGATTTCTTACATGGCGATGTGTTCACAGTTACATTTAAACAGTATTACCACAATAACAATAACTAGTTATTGGAGCAGCAATACATACAGTATCTAATGTGAGCAGTGAGATTACAATATGTTATGCATTACATAACTCTTTTTTTGGAGCTAAAGCTATAATCTAGACCAGTGGTTCTCTTATAGAATGGAGACCAGCTCAAGGGGTAAACGAGGTTGGGAACCACTGATCTAGACAATTAAACTTACTTTGTATAAACATGCTTTTCTTGCTAATGGACAGCCTTACATTGACTTCCCTGTTATGTTTTATAGTGAAGACGTCATATACTAACGATTCATACTCACGATAAGTGGAGGCAGAGCACGTCTCCATGAGGAGCATGAGAAGGAAAACACTGAGTTTCATCATTCTGGATGAGACCTAGGGTAGTCATCAATAGAACATATTTAACATAAAATACATTTCTTTGTTATTTCTGAAAGTCATCATTTAAGAAATGAAAATCAGATCTAAGTGTATTGAAATAGTTCGATTTCAACACCTGAGCCTGTTTTTCAGGTTTCAGGCTCGAAAATGACATTCCCAGAACAAATGACTATATCTTCCCTTTTAAAAGGGTTAAATTAATAGTCTTTTCTCTCAAAGTAATGATAAACCTGTCAGTTGGATGTAGAAAAGTCAGTTTCAATATAGATGTTTTTATTTTAAAGAAAATTCAGATTGAACATGGTAAAAAACTGTAAATGATAGTGTCCGTCCAAAATATATTTTGTACTTATAGTGAAAACTAACCTTAGATGATGGGTTAGTAGACTAAACGCTTTAGGAATCCAAAGTACAACATATAATAAGTACCCTGTATCAAGATTGATGCAAAACAAGTAATATTTGACATTTTTAGACAGATTTAGCAAAAAAAACTCTTCTGGGGCCATTTGGGTGGATTTTTCATATCTCTGGCTCCCCCTGCTGGATTTTGACATGTGACATCTCTTTCTAACCGTCAGAGCCAATGGAATCGAGGGGAACTCCCACATAGTCCTTATTTGGTCATGTGTGTGTATTATACTGCTGCATAGCCAAGACCGGAAGCAGCAGCCACTCTGGTGGCTACCATTAGCAGCTAACTTTTGCTCTGTGATTTTTACATAAAAATGGAATTATGGATTATAAATAATTCCAATTATTTCCCAGAAACTTTATCAACCTATGGATTAACCGATTCAGCCGCGTTTTTTCTCGTTTTAATGCCATTGGACACGTATTTTGATCAGTTTAACAGCTACGGTGAGACGATCTCCCTAGAAGCTACGTAAAGGTACGTGTTGTGATGTCTGTCTTTGCTTCCCCTGTCGCAAATTCAGATCACTCAGTGATGATACTATAGACTTAAATAATCTGTGGAACCTCAGCTTTAATTGGATATCTTGTATGTGCAGCTACGATAAGTAATAAGGGTACTTTTATCTTGAGTTCTGTGCCAATGTCCGTTAGCATTTTTCGCTAAGGGGTCATTTAGATGCTTCTTATGAGACTTGTGTTTTGTTTTGTTAAAAATGGTTTATATCATCAGTTAGCTGAGATTATTTCCGTTAATCTGGTATAACACATTAATAGGTTCTTAAATATTAAGATCCCCTGAGACACAGTGTCCTGAAAAAAACAAACAGGGTACCCGCCGGGGCTTAACAGGTTAAGACCATGATCCCGCCCCTTATGTCTTTGACCAATGGGAAGTAAAGGTTAAAGTTGAACATATTTAATAAAATAGAATTGGGAGGGATGAACCACTCTTTAATGGTCACAAATGCAGAGCACACAGTGAAATGTGTTCTCTGCTTTTAACCCATCCTAGTGCCATGAGTCTAGTGCTAGGAGCAGTGGGCAGCTATTGTAGAGCGCCCGGGGAGCAATGGGAGTGAGGGGGGAAGGGGGGTCCGGTGCCTTGCTCAAGGGCACCACAGCAGGGCAGGAGGTGAACTGGGACCTCTCCAAGTAGCAGTCCACACTCCATAGTTAGGTCTGGTCGGGTACTTGAACCAGCGACCCTATGGCTCACAGTCCAAGCCCCTACTGACTGAGCCACTGCCGGACTAATACAACTGTTAATAAAATTAAAGCTGCAATTTGAATGTATACTTTATGATGAAGACCTTTCACGAAGAACAACAAATAATATTACTTTAAATAATTAACAATGGGGAAGAGCTTGGTTAAATCCTTGACTTTGATTGGATATTCCTTCTCTGAGAATACTTGATTTTTCGTAACCTGTCTGCAAGATACAAAACATCCCTGACACATATTTATGTCTAAAAGGAATCAAAAAGTGTATTCTGCCTGATAGGTCCCCTAAAAGGAGGATAGTGCAACACACAATCAGGTGACAGGTCAAAATGCACCAGAGTGAATTGAGAAACTGCAGCAGAGAGCAGGAGTTTGTTTCCTAAAAGGCTAAATTGTACAAATATGTTTTGAGTTTTTTTTTCCAAAGACTTCCACTGAGCGGGCATCCCTGATGTCTCTAGGTATTTTTGTTCCATAGCTTTGGGGCATAATTAATAAAAGCTGCATCACCAAATGTCTTTTTACGGCTGTTTCTGGGAACCTCTAACAAACCAGCCGCAGAGGAACACAGTGTTCTTGACGGCTTGTGGCTGACAAGGGAGTTAGCAATATAGCTAGGTTCTTGCCCATTAGGGCCTTATATGTCAGGAGGGGGACCTTCAAATCAATCCTTAAGTAAACAGGAAGCCAGTAAAGAGCAGCTAAAACTGGACTAATGTGTTCTCTCTTCTTAGTTCTGGTTATCCGCAGAGCTGCAGAGTTTTGGTTGAGCTGAAGTCTGTCAGTCGTTTTTTCGGGAGGTCACTGAAAAGTGCATTTCATTACTTGTGACCTCCGGTTTCATCCCAGGAGTAAATCTCCCCAGATTATTTACCAGAATTTCAGTTTTTGCTTTTACTAATTGTTTAATACATTTTAGGGTGTAAACTTTTTCACACTTCTAGCTTTTCAAATGTGAAGATTTTTTTGGATTTAGAGTTTTCTTTTATATATCATGCTTAAAAACGTTTACTTAAGTAGCATTCTCAATGCAGTATTTTCCTTGCAATGGAGTAATTTACATTGCAGTATTAGTACTTTTACCTAAGTAAAGGAGCCTAGTACTTCTTCCACCGCTGCAAAACATTAATATTAATACAAAATGTTTGAAACATACAAGATTTAAAAATAAAATAGAAGGAATGAGAATTGAAATGCTTACCCTGATTCCCGGTGAGAACAAAATAACTGAGTCAAAGTTACTTGATCTCAGAACTTCAGGAAGTGTCTGTAGATAAAAACCCTTAAAGCTGAGCTATTTGTTTGATATCTTCCCCCAAAGTCAATCAATAATCATGATCAGCATCCAATCACTGAATGCCATGTAGTATCCTCCCAGGCACACGAACCCAGTTCTAGTCAACATATCAAGGTTCCAGTGGTCATCTAAGGACAACTGATGAAACATTCATATGAGTTCATGTTTGCGCAACCATTGCTTTAATCACAGAGCGATAACTGCACTGATCCAACAGTTTCATTTAACTAGGATATAGTTTATCACATTGACATATATATTATATATATATTGTCTTATAGCTACAAATGCAAGAGAAATATATGTTTATATGATGCCGTGTGCAGAGGTGGGAAAAGTACTCAGATCTTCTAGTTAAGTAAAAGTAGAAGTACCAGAGTGTAGGAATACTCTGTTACAGTTAAAGTCCTGCATTCAAAATGTTACTCAAGTAAAAGTAGAAAAAGTATTATCTTCAAAATATAGTTAAAGAACCAAAAGTAAAAGTAGTGATTGTGCAGATTGGTCCATTTCAGAATAATAGATATGATATGTTTTATAATGATTGATCATGAAAGTGTTCTCAAAGCTGGTGAAGGTGCAGCTAGTTTGAATGACTTTGTATACTGCAGGGTAGCTTGTGGATTTACTCCAGGTGGAACTAAAGTCTGATTTAACACTTGATTATATTAAACTTCATTAATCCACATGTTGCTGTAGTTGTAGTTTTCAAAAGTTGTTGAAATGTTTCTTTAGAGGCCAGCAGTGTTTAAAGAGTCTTTGGAAAATTCTCTTCCCATGTTTGGAAGCTTTGAAATACAATATTTACTGCATATCATTCAGCTTTCAGCAGGCACACTTTCATTCTTAATCCAGTTATAAAATGACAGAAAGAGTTGTGTTTTTTACGCCAAACAAGTAGACTGCCTCTAACTGTGCCCTGTCAGAACCTTTTTGTAAATATCCGATTTCTTTGTGAAACACAACTGTACGGCCTTAACAAGGTTCTCTTTCTTTCTTATTGTATTTTTTGCCAAAGGAAGTCTTGTTATTAATGCTTTCTACAGAAAAACACATAAACGGCTCAGGCATACAGAGGACACTTTGTTTGGGCCTCCAGACATACATTAGTTGTTTGAACTTTAATATTGTCTGTGGCCCTTCAGTCATCAAGATACCACTCTGACAGACATGATGGGGATTGATCTTCTGATCTAACTTTGGGTAAGAAAGCTTTCAGATGTCTTTTATAATATTTATCTGTATTTAATAAATAAATAAAAACTTGCCTTCAGAACCATTGCTTTCACTGTTCTTAAATGATTGATAGAAACAAAGTATCAGTTGTTTTCTTATGACATAAGACAAGCACATTCGAAGAAGGTGTACAAGTCCTGTGTAAAAGCAAAAGTCAAGGCAGAGGTTTTTTTTGGGTGGTCATTTGGTGCAATGTTGATGCAATCTCCACCAGTAAATATTGACTTCATGCAGACAACAACATTTACATTTTTATTTTTGGAAGGTTTGTTCACACATTACAGCATCTTTGCAAATCCATTACATTGAATACTAATCCAGTGCAGAGCCATACACCTCCATCTCACAGAGGGTCAGGAAATCCTTTCTTCCAGGGACGCCTATGTAAACATAGCTGCCGTCCATCCCGTTGGGAACCTGGAACTCAGCAGTTTCACAGAATCACAATGGACGACCCTCGATCAGGCCTTTAATTTGGCGACCTTGGTATTTGTCCATTTCTTTGATCAGATCAGAACACAGTGGAGGAATCATTCATAAATGAAGGGTATTCACGCTCCAATCCTATTTCTTGGCAATGTAAGGATTTTTAATCCAAAAACAAATTTAGCGCCAGGGAAAACTTGACAGAGAAAAACTTGTAAATCACCTGGGATTGTCAGCACCATTGTTTACAAGAGTATCTCCAATGCGGATCTCGGCTCCATTGAGTTGTTCGGGGACTTCTCATCGGTTGGCTGTAAAATAACTAAAGGCATTAAATAAATGCAGAGTAGTAAGGCACAAGGCAATTCAACGTGCTTTACAAAAATGAAAGACATTAAAATTGCCAATGTGAAACGCCACAATGAGACAAAACACAAAGTGTTTGACCAAACATTCCCTCTCAAGTCAGAACTGAGGTCAAATAAACAGTCTCATAGCCCAATATGATCAGTCCACCAGGATCAAAATAATAAAACTAAATATCGGTCCAGGCAAACCAATGAGCACCTGCATGTGTGAATGAGAATGGCCCTGACACCATTTCAGCCCAGATTTACAAACTCCTGGCAGGACAAGCTCCAGCTCAATTCTCGCACTGAACACAAACAAGTGAGTGAGGGACTACAATATAAGAGGGAAAGACTTTAAAACGGTTCAATTGTTATGATGTGTAAAGACTGATATTGTTCTATAATCGTCTGAAACTGTTAAGTCATGATGTGAAACGGTTAACAAAGAAAAAGGGAAACTCAAGCTGCTGCTACACTTTATTTTATTTATCTAAAATCAAGCACTTTTAAGATGCACACATTTTCAAAAGCCATTTTATTTATTTTCTCTATTTTATTTTTAAATGCAGCCCGAGAGGAACAATACAAAGTATTTACTGTATATCTGTATAGTTCAATGTTAATTGACAATAAATATTGTTGGTTTTGAATTGTACTTTCTTTATTTGATTGGCAGTCAGTTGTTGATGACATGCAGACGTTGATAAAGCTGCAGGCTACTTCAATATATCACACTAATTCATAAAGCAACTTAGACATTTTGATGTTTCGGACCTTTGCATGGGGACATTTTCTCTAACTGGACCTCGTTGAATTATTGTTGAATACCCCTGGTATAATATGTAAGCAAGTAGGGCTATAAACATTCTCAAAATGAAATCAATGTCATTCTAGTACCTCATTCACACCAACGGTGTTTCAGGGCCGGTTCGGAGCTGGAGCCTGAAAAGCACCGGGGTTTCCTGTTCACACCGCAGCGGAGCAGCCTCTTAGCTCCGGAATCCGGTTCGTTTCAAGCACCAAAAAATTGTCCGGCTAGAGCAAAAGCACCGCATACGTCACGCTTACGTCGAGGCGGGGGCAGAGGCAGGATCAACTCCTGAACAACAACAAAAAGCCGGCGTTTTATCCAGTTTGTACACAACGATGGAGAAACTTAACAAGAGTTTCAGAGTTTCAGTGTTTCTGCCATAGACTCGACTGTATATATAGAGGTTTCTGCTCATGGTGAAGCAACGTGTCTGCGTGTTAAGGTGGAACCTGAGCATTCACGTTGATCACCTCTCATTATAACTCATTATAAAATTAAATGAAAGATGCAACGTTACTCCACACTCATGGTTCAGTCCACCTTAAGAAATAAGACCCACCTCGGAAGCAGTTATGTTTTAAAAAAACCTTTATTGAAACTACACTTTTTTATAAGAATATAGACCAAACCACAGAAATGACTCCGGAAAAGCTGCAGATAGAGCCATAAGAAATGAATGCAACTGATTTCATCTGCGCGGTTTGGCTTTATGAAGCAGGCACGCAAACGGTTACGTCATGACGCAATGACGCAGCACCAGTCGGACTCTGGGCGGTGTGAAAAGAGCCAGAGCTAAACCGAAGAACCGGTTCTGAACCTGAAAAGCTCTAGCACGGAGCTTGAACCGGAGTTGCGTTGGTGTGAATGAGGTATAGGAGATGATTTTAGAAATAATTGATTTTAGTTTTTTTTTTTGCATTGTGAACTTCTCCAGTTCTTCACTTAATCAAGACGAGAGCCGTACACCTCCACCTCACACAGACTCAGAAACTCCTCCCGTCCTGGGATGACTATGTTGACGAAGCGACCATCCATCCCCTTACAATCAAACGCACCGGCACCACCTGCAGGGATACTTGTGATCACAGCACACCTGGCAGAAGAAGCAGAAATTACTTTGTTGAGTTCAATTAAGGTTGGTTTTGTTGCTTTAAAAAAGTGCACTGTTGGCCACATTGGGGCAGCAGAACAAACATTGCAAATACAGGACTTTGGTCACTCACAAAGTTGTTGTGGCATACATGCAAGCAAACATTTGTCTTTTTCATCATCTTTTGGCCACCTGATGAACTCTGTACTGGTCTCCGCGTGATGGAAATATCTTGCTCTCAGCTGCTCCAACGCTCCACTGTGTTCACCGGCTAGTTATTAAATGTGTGTGTGTCTGTACTTTGGTGGTGAGCAGCTAGCGTACAGTCCGGGATATCTGAGGTTTTTCTTATTTAAGCAGCCGAAAGCAACGCTACGATAGCAATCATATTAAACCAAAAATTGTCTAAAAAAAAGTCCCACATAAACCAAAAGCAATATACCAAAAGAAGCGTAAAAAGCTGATAATAATAATAATTTTTATTTTTCGTCAGAATTTATGATGGCAACCCTGTCTCTTAAAAATCACGTTCCCACAGAACTAAACTGCATTCTCAATTACGTTTAGCGAGAAACGTATTTTCTCCCACTTTACGTTCGTTATGAACTTATCTCAAATAGGTTTATTTTCTACATATCTTCTAAAAACATATTTTCTCCCACGTTACGTTTCTTATGAACGTATCTTAAATGCGTATCTTAAATACTATTACTTTCTATGTTTGCCATTTATTGTCTTGCTTGCTTGTAATAATAGTCATTTATAAATATCATTTTAGAGCACACATTTGAAATCAGTAGGCGAGGCTGTAATTTCGCCAGCTGTTACTCTCATGAGCGAGGCAGAAAATAAGAGTTTTAACATGCCAAAAAGCTGCTGTGTCGTTTATTGCACCTCAAACATTAAAAAAAATCCAGAGTTACGTGTTTCTGAACTTCCTCTAAGAAGAAAGGACAGTAACGGCCCGTCCACACTACAGCTTCGGCAGCTTCAAAAACGGTTTCCAACGCGTCTGCCCATTCACTTAGAATGGGGTGACGTCACGTTGCCTCGCTTTTCGCCGAACGGAATTGTGGGTAGCATAGCGGTCCGTCTCCGCCGTCTCCGGTGGCAGAAGTTGAACAATTTTCAACTTCTGCAGCCGGAGACGCCGGAGTAGCCAGCGTCAGCCAATCAAATCCCGTTTACGCAAATCTGACAGTTCAAGCGCTAGCCAATCACCGCAGTTCATTTCCTCATATTCCAAACGAGAAATTACGGTAGCAAATCACCCGGTTCTTTACGACCAGAACTATTTACTGGGATACAAACCGGAGGAACCAGGCATGGAGGGAGGTGGCAGAGACAGTGGGTGAAACTGGTAGGTTTTCGCCTGTTTGGGGAGTTTATATATATATATATATTGCTCGCATAAAATCCCCGTTTTTTTTTGCTTTGTATGCCGGGGGCGGGACATTCATGTGATTGGTTGTTGGTCGCGGTGCTCGAATAAAATCCCCAAGATTCAGACACGCCCAGCTCCAAGCTTCTTTTGAAGCTGTAGTGTGGACGGGCCGTAACAGAGGATCTCTGTGGCTTCAGGCTTGATCGCCGTTCAAATGACAGCATTGGTTTCCCCAAAAGTGGGAAGGGCTCTCATATATTATTCAAAACCATTCTATTTATTCTAACGTAAATTACATGCCAGTGTTTTATCTTTTTATTTCTTTGTTTTTATTTTAAATCGTATAACGTTGGACTTTTTTTGCCGTCTGTGAGGAAAAGAAATGGGGCTCAGAGCCTCAAAATACTGAAATCTGTATTTTTTTAAATCTTTTTTTCCTACTAATTTGTTATTCTTATCTAAATAACACGCTGTTATTTACTCAACAATAACACATAATTATCCTTGTTTTTATTTATTCGTTTAATTCCATAATCTTGGGCTTTTTAGCACGCTTTTTAGCCCTAAATAAAGTCACAGGAAACAGACGTAGGCCTATAAGGGACATTTTGAGCGAAACACACCACAAACCACCCACTGAACAGATTACCCAAGATCCTCAGCTTGAAGCTCGTTGATTGGATGTTTTAGCCGCAATGCATGTTGGGATATGATGTTAATGCGATATGATATCCGAAAACATTTAAAAAATAATACTTTATTCCGAGTGTTCTTGCTTTTCTCTTTGAAAGTAATCACATAACTGCATTTAATACACGGTTCGGCTGCATTCAATATTACATATCTGCCGTAGTTCTCTATTTATAGAGCCTTGATGAGAAGACTTCTAGACAAACATGAGGAACTGCCGCCAACACTGAAAACCTGACGTGGATCATAAATATATCAGAAATTAAACAACATCTTACATTTCTTTTCACACAACACGTCTCTTCGCAGTATCAACACTAATTTGGCTGACTTTTATATTTGATCCAATTGGTAGATAGGCTGTATTTACACCATAAAGGTACACAGCTGATAGAAAGGGACACCTGGTGGTTGAAGCATGTTATTGAATTTCATTATTTTTATTATTAGATATTAATAGGATCCCTATAAAGTATATTCATTACTCGTTATTCTCAACTAATAGTTAATTAAAGACTGTATATAATGACTATTTTGCACATCCCTTTCAAGATTTCAAGATTTACTAAGGTTTATTGACATATCATATTCACAAACGGTGTAGTTATGCAATGAATGAAAAACTTGGGTCGCAGGTTCCTCAATAGTGCATTACAAGACATCTATCAATATTTGTGCATATCTCCAGCAATGTTAACTATGTTGAAGCACTTATTTTAACTGATATTATACATATGTATTATACTCTTATAAGATGTATATAGATATTTCATCTCCGGCCTTGTCAGGTATTGAACAATCAATAAATAAAGAACACAGAATTATTAAATATAAAACACAGAATTTGTCTGATTATACTAAATGATTTACAAATAAACACCACTGCATATTTACAACTGTTACACATGCTGATGTAACGCAAATGTTTCCAACTTGGAATCAATATGGTATATCTTATCTTAAGATGATCGATGGCTACTGCCATATTTGCAAAATGTGCCTCTGAACCTTGACAAGTGCATGTTTTAGGCTTATCAATTAATGTAATGTAATGTAATGTAATGTTATCAATTAACAACAGGTGGGGTTACAGACATAAGACCAGCTGTTAAATAAAGCTCTGCTGACCTTAGCTGGCATGTGGGTATATATTAATGCTGCCCATTAAGGGCACAAGCAATTTTCACTCATTTATTAATTATATATTTTAAATTTGAGTGTTTCCTATCCCCTAAACCTCCAGGGATGTACACAGTATACTGGCAACTTATTATTTTGGGAAATACGAAAACGTCTTTTAAAACTACAACTCCCAGTAGAGACGTGCCATAGATAGAGAACATGTTGCAAAACACAATATCGATAGCAGCGTCCCTAGCAACAAGTAAGAAGTAGTTAATAATAATAAAAGACATTAAGAAAAAGGCATTTTAAACAGTCATTAAAAAGCAACACAATCTACCTGCATTGCATTACTCTAAACGTGTAATAACGTGCTTTAACCAGTAGGTGGTTCCGGTTAAAAAGCTGTCAAGTTTACAGTGTTAACAAAATAAAATATACTGCTGTTTCTGGTTTAGTTTACGACGGATATATTTAGTTATTGTTTTGATATTTGTAACACAAAAGCGATGGAAAAAACCCACAGCAACACAGAAAAGATGGTCTTAACATGACCCAGCGGTCTAGTAGTTAATAAAAAACAATAATATCAAAACAAAATATTACTACTAACTTTATTGTGAAATTCAAACTGAACGGTAAAAGAATAGTTTCCGGTCTATTCTGAGCCCGATCTATGTAGATAAATAAAAATAAAGAACTACTACGACAGATGTGTAATATATTTAATGCAGCCGAACCATTTATTACAATGCATTAATGTGATAACTTTCAAATAGTAAAGCAAGCACTGCTGAATAAAGTATGATTTTATCTTTTACGAAACGTTTTTTTATTACGGAATGCAGTTGGAGGTCAACCAATCACAGAGCTTGAGAACTAATCACGGGGTTTGTCAAACAGAGAAGATGGTGAAGTCCTAAACGATAGCTGGGGATTCTGGGTAGTGTAGTGTCTTCTTCCATCCTTTACTCCGAAAAAATATTCGTTTCTCCGAATCGAAGGGGAAAAATTCAAAAGCATTGCACACAATTTAAACCAATCAATGTTGTGTAATAAACAAGGATAATCTGGTGTTTTTTAGACGATGAGTAGTGCAGATATCACTGTAAAATCAATCGACAGTAAGGGGAATACTTACTTCCGGGTGTACATTTCTCCGTTATCCAATGGGAATGGACGCTCACATTGCCTTTAAGGGCAGCCGACACAAACGAATGCCGTGCTTCCATGAGCGTCAAATCCCGCCGCAGATGGGAATACATTGCAATCAGTTGAAAGCTATTTGCGTCCCTTTATGAAGCTGAAGGAGCCTAGGAGCGTCACAACTGCACGCCACGGGACCCTGACCAAACGTCGCTCCTGGTTGATTATGGAGTGAGAGTGTGTTGCCAGAGGAAACATACAGCAGAGAACTGACCCCTTGGTAAATTAGGTAATTGTTTGAAAAAGAAAATGCACGTTTGTAGATTACATATTTTTCATGGAGGCATAAATAAACATTATTGTTGAAAAGCTCTATCAGACAACAATTGACCAATCAAAACTTGTGTGTGTTGTGGATTTTTCACGATATAGTGTCAATAAAATATCCAGTGCTGTTGATTGGGATGCTATTTATTTTTAATTAGTGACTGATTCCAAACATCTTTACCGAATGAACTCAAAAGGAGGTGATATGTCAATGTTGTGTGGCAAAATGGCAAAACATTGATTTTTTCAGGTTCATTGATTACATTTTTTTTTCATCCACCAAATATGTATTTATTTCAAATGTCTCATTCATAGAAAATGTGGCCTTGCGTGGAAAAGCAAGCCAGTCTGGGCGTCATCCAGACCATTATGGAGATGCAGACAAAGCTATTGATGGAAGCCGTGAACCTAACTATCATCATGGTTCATGCAGCGCTACTAGCAGGATGACCAACCTCTGGTGGAGAGTGGACCTGCTGGAGTCCTACATCGTCACCTCCATCATCATCACCAACAGAGCAGACTGCTGTGTAGAAAATACGGGGAAATACGCTATACTCTGTGAGGTGGAAGTCTACGGGTATCTTGCTCCAACTGGTGAGAATTGAAAACAAAGCCACTAAATATTAGATCTTCCAAGTGTTGAATCCTCATCTATCTGTACAGCTGACATCACACCAGAGTTAAAGCTCTATGAACTTGAATGAACAACAAAGGCTAAATGCAGAGCATCATGAAAACTAATGATCAATGCTGATGTTTGCAAATGTGTTCTGTTTGCAGGAGAGAACCTGGCACTCCAAGGAAAAGCCACTCTTTATATGTCTATGGGGGAGGCCGTCCCAAAGCTTGCTGCTGTATTTACTCCCTCCACGTGACAGGAGGGAGCCTCGTTGAGCTGCGAGTGTGGCTACAGACGGAGTTCACTCCGCCACGGAGGGGTAGGGTCGAGGGAGTGGTTTGGGATTGGGCCTCAAAGTCAATATATATAAGTGGTCATGAACACATCTGTCCATCAGAGTGCTGCTGTGCCTCCTGTCATCATTAATGGACGTCTCTTTAAAATGACCGCTCAGAGGAGAGGAGTTCTCATTTCTCTTACTGACTGCTGCTTCCCCTCCTCTCTCCTCGGTTCCCCTCCTCAGTCCTCCGCTCGCATCTCCTGTGGGCGGCACCAAGTCTCGAGGAGAGGAGTCGAGGATAGGAGTCGAGGAGGGGAAATTTGAGTATTGAGAAACCTCTCCTGTCTTCTGCACAGCTAATCAGCAGCTGATCGGTATCTGCCTGTGCACCTGAGTCTGATGGCTGATTGGATCCTCTCACCCTCAGCTGGCCTATCAGCAGCCAGGGCCGACCATAAAGGAGGCACCCAGGAAGTCTTCTCTCTCTCACCCTGGGCCTGTTGCTGATCAAGGAGCCTGCAATTGACTGCCTTGTTATGAAAGTAATTCTACTTTGTTTGTTCTGACCTTTGATAAATGTGTGTGTGTTGAGAGGTGGGGGAGTTAGGTAAGTCTGGGGTACCCTGTACATTTCTCATCACGTAGGTAACTAATGTTAAGATACACTAGGTTAGCGGATTGTTGCCACCCCTGTATTCTGTTTTATCCAGTTCTGAGGGTTTTTGTTTGAGTTTTGGTTTCAAAGGATGGATGTAGAAATAGGCCTGGTTTTGTTATGCTTATTTCTTTTGTTTGGCACAATCTCCTTTGACTCCTCCTCCTCACACAAAGAGTATTTCTGTTTAATTTCGGTTCAGTTAGGTTTACAAGGAATACAACTTTTGTCAACCTTTACACTGACTCCCTCATTATTATTGGTTGTTGTGTGTTATTGTCTCCAGGTCCCCTAGACCTTAGTGGGGACGTAACACTCTCCATGAATGCATACCAAAGCCAAGCAGAATCCTTCAAGTTGCAAAGTGCATCTTCAATGCTGTTTCAACTGTTTCATTTATAGAGAATGTGGCATTGCAGAGTGAACAAGTAAATTAGTTGGCATAGACCTCATGTTAAATCAGCCAATACATTAAGGTCAATACGTTTCCATATAATTATATTCATCCATGCCAATCAATGTGCACATAAGTCCATCACATTTTGATCGCTTCTCTAGTTGTTTTTAGTTTTTTTTTTACTTTTCAGCAGTAATATTATGTTCCTGAGAATGCAAAGTACACACATTATCTAATCAAACCAGGAAGTTGTGACTTAAATGATCCACTTGGCAGATATTAAACTCTTCCTGCAGATGTTTCCCTGTCACCTGTCTGTTTAAGGCCAGCAGGTGGAGCTGTTTCACACAATCTCTTCTTTTTTAAAGTGTACAGCACCACCTTCATCTTCAAAAAAAGATCGCTAGAGATTGTTTTTAATGAGGCATGCAAAGAAGTGTAGGCTTATTGAGAAAAGGGATTATTCAGGTCTAAAAACAGGTAATTGTATTCATGCTTTTCTATTCTGACAGAATACTGCCTGGGCACACAGATAGGGAGACACATTTGGAAAGAGTTGGAGAAAATTGTACACAAAGCATACAAAATTATACGTAGCTGCCATTTCTCTCTGACCTTCCGGGGCATCAAATTCAGAATTTTGGCCAGATAATTGTATTTAGGCATCAGGTTAATCACTTAAGGATTTAGCTCTATAGTTGACTTAGTACACTTTCTCAATTAGCTGCCATATTATATTATTTATGTTGATTATTTTGACTAGTGTTGACCTGTGCCCTGTTTTATAACTGGATGCTTATATATTTGAATGAGAAGTATCTGTTGACTTAGCAATAAAGTTTTTCACTTCTTAATCCAAATGAGCTTTATCTGCCCACAAGCACAAGGTAATCTGTGGGTAAATCATCAATGAATAACAACATGGACTATAACTGCATTTGGTTGTGCAACCCTGTGTTGCAGAATAACAAAAAGGATTTGAGTAACATTTGACTCAATAGGTAAAAGTTTCCAACTGAAACTCTGTATGAACAATCTGAAACACATCTTTCCGCATGTATGCATAAATAAATAAAAAATAACTATTATTAAAGTTATATCTTATGCGTAAAAAGTACAAGTTACTCTAGCTTGTGATGACCTTGTGTCTGTTATTGCTGGACACCCTAAACACATTTCCTTGCAACCAATTTACATAAAGTTTCAACTGATGAGTTAAATATCAAGCCGTGGTCAACACAGATTTGAACTGCATTCATTAAAATGAAGAAACGGCTAATTGCATGCATTTCCTGTTCCTAATGGAGCTCTCCTCTGCAAAGACACATTTATTAAAGCTACATGTGTATTAACTCCAACATAAAATACAGTCGGACTCACCGGCCTGTTAACATCTTTAGAAATATTCATATACGCTATAAATTGGCAAGTCATAAGAAGACACATTTTTTTCAAATGTTAATGTGATTCTGTATATAGTTGCAGAAATAACAACTCTGTGATAAACCATTCCAGTTAATTTTATGTTGCGTGTATCCTTCTATAAAAAAACTATTTAAACATTTGCTAATGCTAGCTGGTGGTGCATCCTTCAAGGGTCAAAATATATCTCCACAACTTTACTAGACCCCTCCGTTGTTTTCTGCAGTTTCATCTCACCTCAACATATTGTGTTAATTTGGCCAACACACTAAGGTAAATCATATTTCATATCATTATTCATTAATGTCGATCAGAGTGTACAGAAGTCCATCAGATGTATCATCGTTATCTTATTAAGATTAAAGTGGATCACAATCGCATAATATCAAAATCCTCACACAATCAATCGAGGTCAATCAGTTTTCATAATATTCCTGTAAATCATTGTTGACAGCAATCCATCACACTTTCAGTGCTTCTCTAGTTTTCCTTTGTATATTTATTGACCTATTCTCTCCCACTTTGTCCTCATGTGGTTTCAAACTGAATTGTTTTGTTATGCCTTTTCAGCAGCAATCTAACCTTCCTGAGAATGCCAAGAACACTCATTACCTTATCAAGCCGGGGAGTTAGGCCCAATGAGATCCACCTGGCAGCAAACCAGCAACATCAATATTTTCTAACTCTGGTGTTTTATTTTTATCTGACCAGGAAGTACGACCATATTTTGTGTGGAATTGACAATAAACAGCAAGTGAACACAACTGTTGCGCCATGTCTTAAAAACAAGGCGTAGCTTATAAAAGCAAAACAAATCATAAACAAAGTCAAAGTCACCTTTACTGTCAATCTTTCAGTTTGTGTGTACAGACAGAGAGATCAAAGAAATGTTTCCAACAATCCCGAATAAAAAAAATACAAATATGTATAACATATGTATATCCTATATATACACAATCGACAGACACATATGCATATGCAAACCTGTATATTTATATTATTGCATATTGCATTCTACATCAGCATTTTTTTTCAACTAAGCTTAAGGTAATACACTTGTATTAACACATGTAACAATATGTCTGTCTGTCTGTCTGTCTGCCCGTCTGCATTTCTGTCTTTCGTTCTGCCTGCCTGTCTGTCTGTCTGTCTGTCTGCCTGTCTGTTTGTTTGTCTGTCTGTCTGTCTATCTATCCGTCCGTCTATCCTGTCTGCCTGTCTGCCTGTCTGTCTGTCTGTCTTTCTGTCTGTCTGTCTGTCTGTCTGTCTGCCTGTCTGCCTGTCTGTCTGTCTGTCTGTCTGTCTGTCTGCCTGTCTGCCTGTCTTTCTGTCTGTCTATCTATCTATCCGTCCGTCTATCCTGTCTGCCTGTCTGTCTGTCTGTCTGCCTGTCTGTCTGTCTGTCTGTCTGTCTGTCTGTCTGTCTGTCTGTCTGTCTGCCTGCCTGCCTGTCTGTCTGTCTGTCTGTCTGTCTGTCTGTCTGTCTGTCTGTCTGTCTGTCTGTCTGTCTGTTATCATTAATATAACGTTGTAAATAGTTGCTGATCCCTGCTTGATACACATAATACGCCTTATCTACATACAAGGACAAAAACAAGCCATAGATGGTCAATCATCAATAAACGACAGAATGTGCCACGATAAGATGTGCACATAAATATCCCTGTGATGTCCTATTCAAATCATATTCATCAACACAACATAAAGAGCAACTCCTCGTCTTCTTCTGAATAAAGTCAAGGTGTGTGGTTGTTGAATACTGTTGCTTTTGGGTATATAGTTTGAAGGGTTGTTTCATATTTTGTGAACTTACTCTGCACTGACATTTAAGGATTCACACATGTATTGATATTGAGTCATGTAATTAACTTTTATGTTTGTCACCATCAGAGCAATGACACACATTTCAGTTCTGCTTCTCCTGCTGGGGACGAGCTCAGCTTACACCTATCGTAAGTAGGAGCTATGCTTACATGTCATATCTTTGTTATAAAACATACAAATCCCCCTGTGATCTGGCCAAAGCTGCTTCAAGTACTACATAAAAAAACAATGAGAGATAAGGGCTCTATTTTAGAGATCTAAAGTAAATGGTCTTAAGTGCATTTTGAGTGTGTCCCACTTTTACAAATGTTTTGTTTAACTGCCTACAACTGGGCACAAAGTAAAGTTCAATGGGCAAGGGGTTTGTATTTAGTCTCTTGATTAGGCTATTTAAATGCGTATTTTGGGCAAAACAATAATTTTGCCAATTTAGAAAATATTGAAAAGCAAGCTGAAAAGGTATGCACATTCACAAAATGAGACATCAGCCTGAAATGCTGCTGTTTAGGGGCAGAGGACCTGAACATGTAGGTTTGAGGCACTGTGTGGGCAAGTGTAACAAAACAAATAATTAGTTGACTGTCATCTGCATAGCTATGGTAGAAAAAGCCTTGTAAGCAAATTACAGAGTTGGACTTTGTAAGCGTGAAAGACCAGGGGACCCAGAACCGTACCGTGAGGGAAGTTACCCCGTAAGTGTTTTAGAAAGACATGGAAGAAGAGAAACCTGTCTGTAATTCTATAGATAAGAAAGGTTAAGTGGTTTTCTAATTTACTAACATTTCCAAATATATATTTAATATATACTATCTACAACTATCTCATTCACAGACAATGTTGCCTTGCGTGGAAAAGCCACCCAGTCAGACTGTTCTGGGGGAAACTATGGGGCTGCCCACAATGCTATTGATGGAAACCGTGAGTCCAAATACTCTGCTGGATCATGCACCCACACTGATGAGATGACCAACCCCTGGTGGAGGGTGGACCTGCTGGAGTCCTACATCGTCACTTCCATCATCATCACCAACAGAGGAGACTGCTGCGCTGAAAGGCTCAACGGGGCAGAGGTTCACATCGGCAACTCTTTGAAAGACAATGGTGCTGCAAACCCAGTGTGAGTGATCTTAAAGACTTCATAGTCTATATAGTAGAGGACTATATAATCACCAAAGACGTATAAATTAACATGTGACGTTTGATGTTTGATATACTGCCTTCTTCTGGCAGGTTATGTGTAATTTATTCTTTTATACGTTTATACTCTTAAAGTACTGGAGTTTTAAAATAATGTTCTCCGATGCTTCCTCTTTCTCTTCTTTAGGGCTGCTGTTATTCCTCACATCCCAGTTGGCAGGTCTTTAAAAATCACTTTTACCGGACTTGTGGAGGGACGTTTTGTGACTGGTTCTACCCGGTTTAAAAAGGATCCTTACACTCTGCGAAGTGGAAGTCTACGGGTACCATGCCCCAACTGGTGAGTTGAATATATTTGGATGAAGTGTCACATGGTTTGATTTTGTATAAAACTGCTTTCATTTGAAAAACTTCAGGCACTTCCTGTCGCTACAGTAATAAAGATAATCTCTCTTTAATTACATTAGTTACTTGTGAGGAGAACAGTTCTCAACAGTCTCCTGGACTCTTGTTGTTGAAGAAAACAATTTATAAATGTACACTAGTAGCTGCTGGTGCATCCCTCCAGTTTTGCAATTCTGATCTAAATAAAAAACATGCATCCTCACAACTTTCACTGCAGTTAGGAGAATTAACAAATACTTGTGGAATCCACTTTCAAGGCATACACAGATTTGGGCCACATTGTTTTTCAGAAAGCTTCTGTCACGATCTGTCTGTGTTGTGTTTTGTCTTGTCTTTGGTTTCCTGTTTTAGTTTGAAAAGTGTTCACCTCCTGTCTTGCCTGTTGCTTTCTGTCTGTTTTCCCTCCCTGATTACCCGATTGTGTTCACCTGCTGCCCCTGTGTTTTCTCCTACCTCCTCACCTGTCTCTTGTTTGTTTGATTAGTCCTGTGTGCATTTAGGTTCTGTGTTCTCTGTTAGTCTTTGTGAGTTCCTTGTTGTTTCTGGACTCTGTTCACGGGGAAGAGTTCTGTCTGTAGCCTTGAAATAAAGGTATTTTCTGTTCATCTGCATTTGGGTCCTGCTTGCCTCTGTCAACCCTGACAGCTTCAAGGAAAGCCCATTATCAGTGTTGATATTTTCAAATATGTGCTTTGTGCAGCGGAAAACCTGGCAATCCAAGGAAAAGCCACACAGTCATCGCTGCATTCTACAGGCATTACATCTGCAAGCAATGCTATTGATGGGAATCGCAACACCCTCTGGAGCACTTGTGCTCACACCGCATCCGAATTGAACCCTTGGTGGCGCCTGAACCTGGGCAAAACTCACAAAATATTTTCTGTTAACATAACCAACTACATAGATGTTAACTTACAACTTGTTGGAGCTGAGATTCGAGTTGGAGATACTCTTCAGAACAATGGCAACAGCAATCCCAGGTACTTTAATGTCCATTAACTAAACATTTGAACATTTATAGAGTTGTCATTGGGTATGTTTGAAACAACTAATTATGCGCGATACAACATAATAATCAAAGAGCATAGGTTAGGCATAACATAGCAGTATCTTACATTTCTCACAATAGAAATAAGAAATCTTTCTGAGAGTCTATTTATTTAACTGATTTTTGATGTGTTAAAGTATGTTCTTCTTCAAGGTGTGCTGTGATCTCAAGAATTCCTCCAGGTTTCACTGAAAGCTTTCAGTGTAACGGGATGGACGGTCGCTACGTTAACATCGTCATTCCTGGGAGAAGCGATTACCTAGCCCTGAGTGAGGTGGAAGTGTACGGCTCCAGACTGGATTAGGTGAATACAGTTCAATCTCAGTTTCAGCCAAACACATCATTATAACTTTGATGAAGGTAAGATTTACTGCGGGGCTGTTTTACTAAGCTGCATTTTAGATACAGTGTGCCAAAAAAACTATCAACTAAGTTTATCTGGCTCTTTGGAGGCAACAGACTTAAGAAGGTAAAAAAGAATATCAAAATGATTCCAATAAAAACATCCAATTACCAAAGATAAAACTCTTTTTCTTGCCAATTACAGGGCTTACACCGACAACAGCTCAATCTAGGCACTTCCAGTTCAAGTCTTTCAAAGGACCAAGTACGGAGTGTTCTGGTACTTTAACAGGCGGCCGGTGCCCACAAGAAAGCCACCGGACCCCCATGCTGACCCCCAATGCGCTATAAAGCTTCCCAATGCTTCTAGTACTGGTATGGGTAATATGCAAATGAATTATGTTGTGAATGTATATGTATAAATGTTATACTTTTGTATTTGTACTGATCATACTGTGTTTTGTAAAGCTATTGCTGAATTGTTTTTGAATAAGTTCAAGATCTATAAAACTGAGCTTTAGTACGGTCATTGCCTGCATTTAGATATTAAGAACAGTTCTCAACCTGGACTCTGGATAGATAAAGAAAATACAATTGACGTACAACTAGTATTATATGATGTTGTTTTTGCTGAAATAAATTGAAAGGATAAAAAAAACGTTTTTCTTTAACCTGTATTCATTCATTCCTCATTGGACAGTTATATTGTGTTAAATGTTAACATTATTATCACCTACTGAGGTTTAAGGGTGCTTGAAACTCACACAGACACATAGTCCAGTCAATGGAAAGTTTTATTCTTGCAACATGTAAGTAAATAAGGAGTGTACATATATGTTTAGGTTACATTATGACATTAGTTGAACGTACATTGCAACAATGTTAACATGCAATTCCCCAAAACATACATTTGTACTTCCTGGTCAGATTATAAGAGATAAAATAGTCAAGTTAAGGTATATTTGTACTATATGCTGATCATACAAGGTATACAATCACAGTTTGAATTGATCATTTGCATCTGGATTATAATATTGATGATGAAAAAGGCATTCAAAAAATGTGTTGTGACATCATCAAAAGCAGAAAATAAAACCAGAGAAGATTTATTTAAACCGATTGACTATAATGTATTTAATTTATTAGATACATATATGTCCCGTTGCAGGCCAAATTGGTTGCTTTCCACATTTTCTTAATTATAAATGCGACAGTTTAACACAATAAAAGTAGAGTGGAAACATTAATCTGTTAATATTCATTATATTTGGCAAATCACATTACTTTTTTGTTGGAGAGTCTCTGGTTAAACAAGGTACAAGTCCCATCAATATGCAGCTAGCAAAAGAAGATGAAGCTATGATTGAAATTAAAGTATCAATAAGATTATCAGATGTTGAAAATCGTTCTCCTCAGACCTAATCCAGTCTGGAGCCGTACACCTCCACCTCACAGAAAAGCAGGTACTCGTATCTCCCAGGAATGAAGATGTTGACGTAGCGACCGTCCATCCCGTTACACTCAAAGGTTTCGGTGAAACCTGCAGGGATGCTTGAGATCAAAGCACACCTAGCAGAAGAAGACATGTGTTTGTCTTTGAATGATCATTTGAACACATTTTGGTAAAAAATATTTTAAAGAGATATTACTGTGAGTATTGCCAAAATTATATATTATTATATTATATTTATAGAGCATACAAGTGTGGTTCCAAACAAAACTAATGATAAACATTAAAAACACAAACTTTTAACTACAGTAGTAACACAATTAAAGGTCTGTAAAGTACCTGGGGTTGCTGTTGCCATTGTTTTCCAGAGAATCTCCAATTCTGATCTCAGCTCCATTAAGTCGTGTTGCCCCATTATTTAGAGTGTTGGTAACTTTGACAGAAAATATTTTGTGGGTTGCAACCAGGTCCAGACGCCACCAGGGGTTAAGATTGTTTTGTGTGTGGATACAAGAACCATGGCTCCAGACACTGTCACGATTTCCATCAATGGCATTGTAAGCTAAGCCTTGGAAATACTGCACTGATGACTGTGAAGCTTTTCCCTGGAGTGCCAAGTTTGCTCCTGTGAACAGAACACATTTGCAAGTATCAGCATTGATAAGTAGTGGTTCTTGCTCTCTGTAGAAAGAACCCATGAAAAACGTGTGCACTATCATAAAACTATAATGCACAAACAGGAAAGTAGACTCTCCAGTGGTAAAATATGCAGTAGAAAAAGGAGGTCAAGGAAAGTTGTACAGATGCATTGATTTATTTTTGTTGGAGAAAGTGCCACAGCAGCTAGCAGAAGTGAATTTTGTATATCAGTGTCAACAGTGGGATGACGAATCATAACATTAGAGAAACTGTTTCTTTAGAGAATTTACCAAGCCAATAAATCATTTAAGATGAAATAGCTTGGTGTGGCTGCAGCTGTTTCAAAAGAATTAGACAAATGTACCTCCGCGCCATGATTTCAATTCTCACCTGTTGGAGCACGGTAACCGTAGACTTCCACCTCGCAGAGCGTTATGGACTTATTTGAACCAGGTAGAACCACAGTCACATAAAGTCCCTCCACAGATTCGGTAAAAGTCATTATGTAAGAACCACCTGCAGGGATGTGAGAAATCACACCAGCCCTAAGAGAGAGAGAGAGAGAGAGAGAGAGAGAGAGAGAGAGAGAGAGAGAGAGGAGGCAGTTCATTACGTTGTTTAGGTGGAATACTAAACAGGTGGAAAGCAATATAAAGTAAGACATTACACCCACATGTAACCTGCCAGAAGAACAGTAAAGGCAGTGTTTCACACCCCAAATGCTACATGTGCACTGAGTGCAGCTATGACTCAGTCACCTAATGGATCATGAAATAGCCTGGGTGGCTTAGGTCTGCTAAATTATTTCCTGGGGTGAACCCTGTAATCAACAAATCTGTACGATCACTCACACTGGGTTTGCAGCGCCATTCTCTTGCAAAGAGTTGCCAATGTGAACCTCTGCCCCGTCGAGCCTTTCTGCACAGCAGTCTCCTCTGTTGGTGATGATGACGGAGGTGACGATGTAGGACTCCAGCAGGTCCACTCTCCACCAGGGGTTGGTCATCAAAGGAGTAGCGCTGCATGAACCGTGATGGTAGATAGAATCACGGTTTCCATCAATAGCTTTGTTTGCATCTCCATAATAGTCTGGATTACTCCCTGACTGGCTTGCTTTTCCACGCAAGGCCACATTTTCTGTGAAGCAGATAGTTGAACAATTATTAGAAGATGATTACAAATCACCAAACAAAGTGAAGCTCAAACATCCAAGTGAAAAAACTAAATAATTGTTAGAACTTTTATACTGAGCGTAATCCCACTTACGGTAGGTGTAACCTGAGCATGTTCCCAGCAGGAGCAGCAGGGGCAGAACTGAACTGTGTGCCATTGTTCTGGTTGAGAAAGACACAATTGTTAATTACACTGAATAAATATACAGTGTCATAATTACTGCATGAAATCTGTCCTAAACAAACTACAGTAATAATGAACTTCTCTTCCATATTTACTGCAAACTGTTTTTACTTAAAGACATCTTCCGGCTGGTTATTCCTCGTCACGTGACAAGCGGTGCCCGCTGCTGCGTTTAAATTGTGGCGCCTTGGATTCGCCCTGAGTAAAAAGTTGTTTGACACGCGTCGGCGTCGTCCACCACTTATTTTTGAGAGGCTGCATTGAATACAACTGAAATGTGTGCACGAGAAATGCACATGTGTACGCCTCCTAACTCGTAAAAACAACAGCAAACAACAAAGATGGCATTGCAATGCATTTTGCCAAACCATGCGTTAGCAAGTTTGTTGAAGTTTGTATATATATACTCACTCTGTATAGTTGAGGGATGAAAGATGATCTCAAGGTGAGTGATAGAAGCCTGGCGGGCTTCCTGGGAATCAGACGAGACAGACGGGTCAGAGGCAGGCTGGGTTAGCAAAAGGAAATCGTGCTAGAGAGTCTTGCAAAGAACAATCTGGCAATGAGTGAGTGCGCAGGAGAGGCTTATATACTATCTGATAGGAGATGAAAAGCAGCAAGGAGCCCAGGTGAGCTGAAGGTGTGGGTGTGGCTGTCCAGTCGGGTGTGGTGGAGGCGGGGTCAGTGGGAAAGTACTGAGGTGCAGCACGTAAGGCGAGAAGCCGAGCGTGACAATAACATCCGGGATCAGCAACTTCTGCTGGTGTTGGAAAATGTTTATTTCATCCGGTGCTAGCTTCGTTATTGTCCATCAAATATATAGACTGCCATTTAGAAACATACAGTAAATACAATTCTGCTTCAAACAATAGGGCTAGGCCAAACTGTCTAGAAATCTAACGAAAAAAACAAACACTTATGCTGAACTGAGGATGATCCTCTGTAACTTTAAAGTAACTAAGAGGCTCTCTACGATCTTTCGGGTCTAACTCCACGTTATGTATTCAAATGTCCATTTCATTGTTTTGGGATATTACAAGACATTGAAGGAAGTCCAGGAGAATGGCAGCATTGTTTGCTACGCACGGAAACTTGTCCATAACCTCTCAAGTATGATGCCAATGTTTTGTGTGTTACCTGGAACAGTATGGGAGACATCCAACACGTAAGTCCTTAAGGGTATCAAATAAGTGTTGATCCATGACACCTATTCAGTACATGTGGCCGGGGGCGGTGACTTTTAGAGGCTTCTTCTATTGATTTAAAAAAAAACTTGTTAACAAAGTATTTTCTTCTGCTGCCGGCCTTCATGATGAATCAGGCCCTTACATCCCTGCATGCTGAAGCCTCACTCAGCCACCCCAGACCCTCTTGTACTGTAGGTAGGGCCCATCTCCAGCTCAACAGGACAGCAGGGGTTCTCAATCCTGGGCACCATTACTCCCTTTCACACCTCCCCTTCTTCTTCTTCTTCTTCTTCTTCTTCTTCTTCTTCTTCTTCTTCTTCTTCTTCTTCTTCTTCTCCAACCACACCCACTATACAGGGGACAGCCACCCTTCCCCATTTTGGGTGCATCAAAATACTAAGACTGGATATGTTTTGTGATGTTCCATTTGAGAGTATCAAGGAAGCAGCAGGTTTCTAACCTCTTGTCCCTCAGAGGTGATGCCAATGTTTTTGGTTGCAGCTTGTAAGATAACAATAACATCGCTATAGTGTCAGTCTGAAAAATGTGTGCAGCGTCTTAATTGTCAGTCACCCGAAAAGGAATTTGAGAAGGAAATACAATCTGCAATCAATTCATCCGAGGGTATCCACCCAGAAACATTGTCTAACTTAAGATCTGTGAACCCTCTTGGACGTGGAAGACCATAACAGGCTGTAGGCGGAACTGAAAAAAGTAAATATCGGTCCAAATAAATGTATTATCTGGAACAGTATGGGAGACATGATTGTCCAGAAGGAAAGTCAGTGAGGGTCTGAGGTATCAAATAAGCATCAAACCATCCAAACTATTTTGTACTTATGTGTGGGTGACTTTCTAAGGTTTCTTCTCCTGACGCACTAATTCATGGTTTGAATATAATTGACCAACTGTTGAATATAACAGTGAGTTTGGAAAAGATAACACAACAGAAATAAGTTAAAACGTTTAAATAGTACTTATGCATTGTTTTAGCTCTTGTCTCTAGCTATTGCTTGAGCATGTCTTTTGACGCTAATACGATTTTTAACTGGTTACTTGCCGTGTTATGGATATTTGATATCAACTTGGACCCTTTTGCACTTGGAGCTCGCCGGCCGACATATTCTGGACAATTGAAACCAAATGAAAACAAAATGTTATACTTAAACCCAGGGGCGCGGGAAGGGGGGTGCTGAGGGCGCTGCAGCACCCACATTTATTACATTTTTATTTTATATATATTTATTTCATTTCATTGTGCCTGAGATTATATTTTATATAATATATTATTGTTCAAATGATAATTTAAAACGATATAATACATTATTTTGCTTCAGGGAAGAAAAATAAAAAATATTTTTTTTTGCTAGTTTTTAGTCGGCTACTTTTAACGTGACGCACAACAACACAAGTAACTAACATGGCGCAAAAAATATATCGGAATTTGTTCTCTCTACAAACGCTAAATCTGAAACCAAATGAAAACAAAATGTCATACTTAAACCAGTCAGAGCAGCGGGACAATATTGTCCCAAGGAAAATTCTCAGTTTTCAGTCCCGTCTGCTCAATGTTAAGCTACTGCTTTAGAATGCTGAATAATGAGTATTCACACTAAGGGGAAAGTACACTTTTATGTTATTTTTTTACACTTGTGTTTTTATTGAGTTTTCACAACAATAATAACAGATCAACATATGAACCTAAACAACAACAAATAAAACACACAAATCAGTCATAAAATAAAGCACAATAATGACTTGTTGTCTGAAGACCTTCAATATTCATACATACTGTACAGGAAATAATTAGTCATTCACTTACTCATTGGTGTCAACCATGTACATTTTCCACTTTTCCCATTTCCTATTGAATGCATTCTCTTGGATTCTCAAAACATATGTCAACTTTTCCATAATAAAAAGATCTTGACCAATTTCCAGCCACTGCTCCTGATTCGGAGCGTTCACATTAAGCCAATTCCTAGTTTTAGATTCTTTACTCGCTGAAAGTAAAACCTTAGTCAAATATAGATCGCCTCCCATCACAACACCCTTAATGATCCCAAGATATATCACAGGCATACTTGCCAACCTTCAGACCTCAGAAATCGGGAGAATTTCAAAATGTAAAATTGGGGGGGCGAGGGGAGTGGGGTGCTAGTGGATCGCCGGAGCTGTTAGATTAACATTAACATGCTTATTGTAGTTGTAAGTGCACTGCCTTGCGGCCTGTAGCACCGTCCTTGATGGAGCATATGTGTGGGCTGGACCTGTATTTTACAGGAAAGGAGTGAGTAGAGAGTAGAGTAGTTGTCGATTCTTGTTCTGTTTTCTGTGAATATCTGCCTCACCCTCTGAGACTTTGAGTTGCGCGCGCTACTAAAGAAACGTGTTACCATGGAAACCAAACAATGGTGTAGCTGTATTAAAGTCCGAGTGGAAACAGTCGTGTGTAAATCTGATTTGGTCAGAAATCGGGAGAAATGCGGGAGAAATATGACGCCGGGAGGAAACCGGGAGAGGGCAATGAAATCGGGAGTCTCCCGCGAAAATCGGGAGGGTTGACAAGTATGATCACAGGTATGGTATTTGGGAGGGAAAGTGCTTTTTTCATTCTCCAGGACAGTTACATAATTCTTCTGTGACTTGTTATGCGTTTATCATTTTTATGACTGAAGAAATGGGACAAATGGAAACCCTGAACTAGACTCTATTGTAGGGTTGGTATAGTAGAGCATTTTGACCTTGTTGGGAGGCGTGTGGCGCATTGGACTAGTGCGTTGGTGTTCCGATCTGGAGAGCACAGTAGTGATGGGATTTATGGCTCTTTGAAGGGAGCCGGATCTTATGGCTCCGTTCCTTTCAAAGAGCCGTTCAAAAGAGCCGTTTTTTTTGGCGGGGTTACTTGGTTTGTCTGTGAAATAATCACCAGGATAATGATTGACTGTATTGCCAGACCTAATGTCAATAATCTGCTTTGTAAACACGACACAAGGTGGCGCCATATCCATGTCATTCATGTCCGTGAATGTACTACTTTGAATTTACCCTCCGTATGTGTTAAGTAAATAAAGTTGCCTTGCCTTGAATGAAATTCACGCAACTCTTAATATAGATACTGTGTTTTTAAGTGGCGATGGAGATCATTTGTTGGCCCTGCTTTAAAGGATATTTTGCCTTTACAAATGGTGCGCTTTTTTGGTTGAAGTGCATCAAAATGCTGCTGCGTTTTCGCGTTTGGCTCATTTTCCATCCGAAAAACACGTCGTCTACCTGTCCTGTAGCCTACCACTTGTTATGACTTCTCTCTCTCGCGTATTCCGTTAAGACCCACCCCATCTCACTCCTCCTGCTGAAAGCTACTAATCAGAGTAGGGGCGGGTCTTCACAGAATACGTTTGGGGAACAAAATCAAGCTTTTTAACAGGCGAGTGGATTTTGGCAGGCAGTGAGTGCGGACTAATAATTGAACGATAACAAGAACGGCTCTCACCAAGTACGATTCGGTTCCCCTCGTTCATACCAAAGACCCGTTCAAAAGAATCGGCTCGTTCGCGACCGACACATCACTAGAGCACAGGTTCAAACCCCACTGCAGTCAGCATCTCGTTGTGTCCCTGAGACACTTCACCCCAAATTGCTTCTGTGTGGATTGCCCACAGTATTGAGTATGTAAGTCGCTTTGGATAAAAGCGTCTAACAAGTGACATGTAATGTAAAAAAAATGTAATGTTGGTCATTTATTTTGGTTCCAGCTTCATGAAGACTCTGGATATGTTTTGAGATATTCCATTTGAGAGCATCGAGGAAGCCAAGAAGAAGCAGCAGGATTTGGTTCACACGGCAACTTGTTCCTAACCTCTCAGGTCTGATGCCAATGTTTTTGAGCATCAAGGAAGCAGGAAATGCTACAGACAATAACTTGTTTAGAACTTACTGTCACTCAGGTATGATGCCAATGTTTTTGGGTACAACTTGTACAGCTAAGAAAACAATAACATTGTAATAGTGTCAGTCTGAAGAATTTGTGCAGCGTCTTAATTATCAGGCATCCGAAAAGGAATTTGAGAAGGAAATCAAATCTGAGTTGGTGAAACCAGTAAGCTACAGGGTTGGATTGTGTTTCTTCAGAGAGAAAACAGAGAAGTAGAGCATTCAAAATGTTGAAACACACGAGAACAGAGAAGTTGATTGTGCACATTAAGCAAAAAGTAAATTGCAACTAAGCCTTTTTGTTATTAACAAATTCTGTTGTTTTTTTGTAGAATCTTTTGGTATGTTTTCAACTTTCCATGTGCAGAGGTATAATCAGGGGTCATTCACTGCAATGTTTGTTTACCTGATGCTTTTTTTATGATATTTTTCACACATTTTGGTCAAACACATGTAATGGTTGATGCATTTAGTTGGTTATAACTCTTTATTATACACAGTTTACAAGTTTGTGCAAATTAGTGTTGTAATGGTCCAATTTAATCAGAGGTCGTCCGTAACACCATTCATTAAGCAGTGATGAAAGAAGTACTTACATATTTTACTTATGTAAACATTTAAAATGCTCTATAATAAATGAAAGCCTTGCATTTAAACATTTACCCAAATGTATTTACAAAAGCATTATCAGTAAAAAGCACATCAAGTAAGTCAATGTTTGAGTAGCACCCTTGAGAGTATGGTTTATAAATGATTGTTGGAGCAATTCAGTTTATTTCATTGTTCATTATTTATTTTCTTACCGTTTTTGCTAAATATAAATGTACCTTAAAAAGCAAAAGGGGCAAGATTGGAAAACCCAATATTGTTCTGCATGATATTGGATTCTTGGCACAAACTTCAGAAAACGACGTTCCCTTGTGGACTTTGGATATTTTTCCCTGCGTAAGATTTGCTAGCCGGTTCTTCAGTGGCAGTTTTAGTTTGGAGTTCATTTTCATTTTTATTTCTTTATAATTTAGCTGCTACAATTACAGTATGTATTACTTTCTGGAATATTATTACTAGGGGTGGGGGAAATGATCGAGACAGCATAGTATCGCCATACTTTGCGTGGCTATATTGTATCGATACACGGATGGCAAGTATCGATAATTTATTATATAAATCTTTTGTTTGCTTCATTTCATTTAATTGTTTATTTGAACAGGGACAATGCACATGTTTTTGGGGGCAGCTTTTGCATCTCAGATAACAATGTTGTTTACAATAGTTTCAGTCTAAAGAATTGTGTGCAGACTCTTCCTTCTGACATACACGGAAAGGAATCTGTGGAGATGTATCTTTTTACTGCACAGCATTCTTAGCATCTGTCCCACACATTTTGCTGATGTCCCGCATTTGATTGACAGTTGCACGTCTAAAACTTGGCTTTTATCCAAAGGTGTTGAGGAAACAAGAGAGCTGTGTTGGCTGTGTCAGGTGTCAAACAATCAACAGAAAACATTGATTTACTTGTGGGTGTGGAGGGAGATTCCCAGATAGCTTTTGTGAGATTTTCCAGAATTGTTTTTCAATTGTGCATTGAGGTGCATATCTTTTGAAGCAACGCTTCACAGAAACTCACAAGAAATGCCAGACTCATAAAGAACATATCAATCTATGGATACATTCTTCCTGAAACCAAAAGCATATTACCAAAGAGACAAGGTTACAGCAGCTGATTTAATAAACGTTTCCCAGACTGTGCAACACTCGGTCCCAGGGCAGCAGACTGTGGCATTAAGCTGGCTCTGGTCATTTTTCCAGACTCGGAGATCGCAAAAAAAAAAATTAGAATATTTATTGAATATAAAAATGTTGAAAATAAATTCCATTCACAACACAAAGTAAATAAATATGTGTGGGTGACTTTCTAAGGTTTCTTCTCCTGGCGCAACTATTCATGCTTTGAATATAATTGACCAACTGTTGAATATAACAGTGAGTTTGGAAAAGATAACACAACAGAAATAAGGTAAAACATTTAAATAGTACTTATGCATTGTTTTAGCTCTTGTCTAGCTATTGCTTGAGCCGGTATTTTAACGCTAGGATTGTTAACTGGTTACTTGCTGTGTTATGAATATTTGATATCAACTTGGAATCCTTTTGCACTTGGAGCTCGCCGGCCGACATATTCTGGACAATTGAAACCAAATGAAAACAAAATGTTATACTTAAACCAGTCAGAGCAGCGACCCAATATTGTCCCAAGGAAAATTCTCAGTTTTCAGTCCCGTCTGCTCAATGTTAAGCTACTGCTTTAGAATGCTGAATAATGAGTATTCACACTAAGGGGAAAGTACACTTTGTTATTTTTTTACACTTGGGTTTTTATTGACTTTTCACAACAATAACAACAGATCAATATATGAACCTAAACAACAACAAATAATACACACAAATCAGTTATAAAATAAAGCACAATCAATACTAGTTGTCTGAAGACCTTCAATATTCACACATACTGTACAGGAAATAATTAGTCATTCACTTACTCATTGGTGTCAACCATGTACATTTTCCACTTTTCCCATTTCCTATTGAATGCATTCTCTTGGATTCTCAAAACATATGTCAACTTTTCCATAATAAAAAGATCTTGACCAATTTCCAAATATAGATCGATATTTTATTTGATGAACCTTTTTTCTTTTTTTCTAGAAACTGTAGCATATCCCTCCGAAAGATGGACGTATATAAAACGGGAAGTTACGTTAAGACATGTATACAATTGCAATGAAAGTAACAAAAACGATGCCATGTCCTTTTCAGGTTCTAATAACACAAATTGTGTTATTTACATAAACTATTCATATTGCAAATACATTTTTTAACCAGGAAGGGAAGACGGACATGGATATGACCCATTTGATTTGCAATATTGCAATATATATCGTATCGCAACACTTAGCATATCGTAGAATCGCAATACTATCGTACTGTATAGTGGCTTAAAGGTGACCTATCGTGCAAAATGCACTTTTGTACGTCTTTTCTACATTAATGTGTGTCCCCGGTGTTCCAGGGAACTCACCAAGTGTCAGAAAACACAACCCTCTCTATTTTCCTCCATACCCAAATCTCTTAAAAAGGGGCTGCAACGGATCTGATACAGACTGATCCAGATTTGAACACTTCTATGACGTCACAGAAGTGGTGCTACGGCTATTGGGCCAACTCCACCAATCAGGAGGAGACAGCCACGGACATTGCCGTTGGAAAGCGCTGGAGACGCTGTAGTACATATGCCAGGCCTGTAGATGGTGCTGTTCTCACAGAATCAGCCCATGCAAAGACAGTGTTCAATTGAGCGAAATGAGGAATGGCTAAAATGCATGATCTGTTTGGTATTTTGAAAAATAAAAAGTATAAATATGCCTTATATAGGTATGGTCCTACACTATATTATTCAAATATAGCATGATAGGTCCACTTTAAGGATCACGATAGTATCGTATGGTGGGGAGCCTGGTGATTCCCACCCCTAATTATTACTGACGCATTGATGCTTAAGCAATATTTGAATACTATATGATGAGCTAATTATTTCGTACACTATTACGGAGCCCCCTAGGGAGGAGAAAAAAAATAAAATAATGTTTAATACTTTTGCGAAATTTCGCAAAACTTTTCATTTAGTTCAATGTACTTCCTGGTCAGTTCGGCTGCTACGGCAACACAGAAACCACAACAATGGAGGGGTTCATCGATTTGACTTTGAGCGTGGCCTTAAATATAAAGATATAACATCAGTGCTTGGCAATAGGCACGGGTTTCACACATAGGCTGTATATATAAAGGGTTTTTTCATAAAATGTTTATAAAATGATTGTTTTCCCTGTTTTAAAATATCTACTAAAGTTAGTTTTAGTTTGAAAGTATTAGGACACTATTTTCCCTTCCTGCCGCTGTAGTGCAGTAGAAGTATAAAGCAGATTATATTGGGAATACTAATTATAGTATCTTTAAAATGTACTTAAATGTAATAACCTACATTCCACCTACATGAGTTGTTTTAATTCATTATTATCAAAGTTACTTTACATAATATTAAACCGATATTATTGGTAATACATTGGTGTGTATTGAGTGATCTTTAGCATACTTCCTGGCATTAACTTGGATGACTCCTATAATCAAATCCACAAGAAAAGGGAACTGAAATACATGTGCATGGGAGTAAACCCAATAAGATTGGTTGGTGTTGAATATGATCTGATTTCTGATGATTGGTTGGATAAGGTTTGGCCAGGTTGCATATAAAGAGTAACATAATCTCTTTGTTTGGGGCTTGGAGACTTTTCTTTCTGTTCTATTGAACCAACAGACTGTCGGGGTCTCCAGGTAACACTTTTTATTTTGTCTTTGTCTCAAAGCCTGAGCATGGATTATAAAATATGTTACATAGCGTGTAAATAGGAACCCTCTGCAGCGTAAGGATCCTCATTTGCATTTGTCCTACTTTGGACTGCAACTGAAGCGCAACAAAATCCCTATGGATAAATAAAGATCTTATCTTAATGTTGAACTCTAACTCATTGAACTTTACCGTGACAGTCACTGATCCTGCCTTTCTAACAGTAAGACAAATTTAAAATATGGTCATTTGTTAAATGATATTCTGTTAACGATATCCTCTTGCTCTACCAGAAAGATGAAACTCTGTGTTGTCCTTCTGCTGCTGCTCCTGGAGACGTGCTCAGTCTCCACTTATCGTAAGTATGATCCGAGAGGGTCAAGATTCAAATTGAATTATCTGGAGGTTTTTGCTCCAAAATCCCTGCAGTTGTTGCAAAAGCTTAATAAGATAAAGATAAAAAAGTTTCATTAGCAAGTTAAATATTAACTAAAGCTTTAGGACAATTTTATGATGATGTTTAAAAAGAAATAAACTCAGTTGGATTCTAAATAAGAAGATTGTAATCTGCTCACATTAAATATATACACTTTATGTTTTGCAGCCTTAATAACTACTCTGATTTCTCCAAATGTCGTTTTGTACTCGAACTGAATCAGCACACCACTTCCTCTTTTTGCTGACTTCTCTGCAAAAACTTCCTGCAGGATTTTTGTATTGCGTAGAAAGTTTTTAGGCCGATTCGTATCGATTATACTGTTGCTCAAGGCATTGCAATGTAAGCAAACATGTGCAAATGACTGAATAGACACTAAACACATATAAACTATTTAGCAACACCACTGCAAATGCACACAGTACAACCAAACTCACATTACACAAAGACAAAGACATAAATGCACTATTTGGAAAATAACATAATAATAATGTTCAGTATTCAAACACAGGTCATATATCAAGCTAATAAGCAATAATTAACTCCATGACCGATGAACTCTCCCAACAACTTGCAGCCTTTCTATGACTGGAATGTTTCTGATATGCTGTTTTCTTTGGAGTGTCGTGAGTCCTCAGGACCATCTCAAAGTTATCTATTGAAACACTGACATACCTCTGTCTTCTCTCTAGAAAACGTGGCGTTGCGTGGAAAAGCGACCCAGTCAACCAGTTATGAGCACGTATTTGGATTTGCCAGCAGCGCTATTGATGGAAACCGTGACAATAAGTTCTATTCTGGATCGTGCAGCCACACTGATAAAGAAAGCAACCCCTGGTGGAGAGTGGACCTGCTGGAGCCCTACGTCGTCACCTCCGTCATCATCTCCAACAGACTAGACTGCTGTTCAGGAAGGCTTGACGGGGCACAGGTCCACATCGGCAACTCTTTAGACAACAATGGTGCATCAAACCCAGTGTAAGACATTTCCTGCACACATTTGATTCATTTGTTTTGTGTAACTGTCTGAGCATTTTGTTTATTTTCTCCTCTCCCCTGTTAACTGCTCACCACCAGTAGACAGAGGTGTATTAAGATGCTTTACTCGAGTACAAGTACAGATACCCGAGTTTCTAAATATTTCATTATAGGAAAAGTCCTGCATTCAAAATGTTTCTTAAGGAAAAGTACAAAAGTATTATCAGCAAAATGTACTTAATGATTAAATGTACATATGTATGTGACATTTCTAGATATATTCATGCTTTAAGAAGCATTTTACAAGTTGAATTGTATTTATATGATTTGACTGTTTTGTGACTTAAAGAGTTTGTCCCCTAGTTTAATTGTTAGAGATACATTTAGTTAAAAGTAGCTAAAGCTGTTTAATGAATGAACTGGAATAAAATGACATTATTTCCGTATTTAAACGTAGAGGAATAGGAGGAGAAAGTAGAATTAAATGGAAATACTCAAGTTAAGTACAAGTACCTCTGAACTGTAAATGTACTACCCACCTCTGCCAGTAGATTCTCATAGAAACTGTTCCTAAATGTTTCAACCATGTCATTTTACTTATTTGCATTGCTTATCAGAAATATAGGCAATGCTGAAGTGCGTTAAACTTGCATCGTCTTTAATATCTCACAGTGGGTGCCCCCCTGATTGCAAAAAGGAGTCAGATTGTATAGAAGTCTATGATGAAATCACCAGTTACCTTTTATCTAACTGCTGAAGCCTTAGGGGTATAACATGTCATTCATGTTCTTCTTTCTTTCTCACTTTTGTTCTCTTTCTTTTAGAGCTGGTACAATTTCTACAGTAGAGGGATTGTACACTCTGACTTTCACTGATCGTGTGGAGGGACGCTATGTGACTGTGCGTATACCGGGTGAAGGAAAGATCCTTGCCCTCTGTGAGGTGGAAGTCTACGGGTACCATGCCCCAACTGGTGAGGGTTTGGGATCTAACATAAATAATGTATGATTTCCATCCAAACAAGGAACTGTCATATCAGCCAAGTGGCTGAAAAGTGAACTCAATGCAGAAGTGCCTTAAACCTGCATTCTTTCTAAAGGTCTGATTGTGTAGAAGTCTATGAACATTTTTCCTGCAACTCACTTGATTTATTACCGCTGGAAAGAGTGTAACTATTAGTTTATGATCTCAATTGTTTGTTTCAAGTCTTCTTCAATCCAGCATGATGTTCAAGTTGTAAAATATGGTCCCATTGATAGGAAAAAGAGAAAGGATGTACCAGCCTCTCATGTCACTTATGATTACTAAAACAGCTCTTATTTTATTTAAAGTTTAATTTGCCAAAACTGACATTTAGCTAAACTTAGTGCAGTTGTAGTTATATATAACTGTAACTATAGACTCAATATATTATAGATTACAGTATAATATTACTTTAATTCCTCTTTTCCAATAATAAATAATATATGGTAGTTATTTTTTTATATATGGTGGGGTTATCCCTTTTATGTCCTTCATCCTGACGGTAAATTAAATCCAATCTTTTGAGAGTCATGGTGAAACAGAATAATAAAAAACAATCTGCATCAGGAGTCATACATGTTATTGATTTAACCTAAATCTTTGTTTTGTTTTTTTGTTGCAGAAGAGAACCTGGCCATTCAAGGAAAAGCCGCACAGTCATCAGTGTTTGAGAATGGCGATCCACATAAGGCCATTGATGGGAATCGGCACTCCAACTGGGGTCAGGGTTCCTGCACTCACACAAAAAATGATTTGATCCCCTGGTGGAGGCTGGCTCTGCCCAAAACACACAAAGTGTTTTCTGTAAAGATAACCAACCGAGATGAAGTCCCCGAACGACTCAATGGAGCCGAAATCCGCATTGGAGATTCTCTTGTAAACAATGGTGCTGACAATCCCAGGTAACTTAAAGCCTGTCCTATTACAATACTAATATTAAAAAGTCACTAAATTGGTATTTTGTTGGAACACGTTTGAGGAACAATTATTCAGTTTTTCTCTCTCAAGTTTACCTGGTGATACATTTTGGATTAAAAATCCTTACATTGCCAAGAAATAGGATTGGAGCGGGAATACCCTTCATGTATGAATGATTCCTGCAATGTGTTCTGATCTGATCACAGAAATGGACAAATACCAAGGTCGCCAAATTAAAGGCCTGATCAAGGGTTGTCCATTGTGATTCTGTGACATGATTTGAAAAAATGTATTTAAACATTACTGAAATATAAATATTGTTCATTATTGAGCCCTAATTTAGTTTGGCGTGGGAAGCGCTTCGGTTTGTTAGCCGCAAAGCTAAAGAGGTGTCGACTTACTGTTGGTAGAAGTACATAAACAAAAAAATCACAGAAAAACAAACAACTAAAACTCATGGGAAAACTCAAGACCCAGTCGGCTGAGGAGGTCGACGAGATCAAAAAGTCACTCGACTTTCTAGCCGGAGAAATCTCTGCTGTCAGGCTACAACAGAAGGGCATCTTGGACCTGGTTGAGGAGGTGAAAATAGTACGGATTCAGAACGCGGAAAAAGACAAGCGACTGGAATACCTCGAAAACAGGGTGGAGGACTTGGAGCAGTACACCCGGAGAAACAACGTGATCATCACTGGGCTCAAAGTAAAGCCCTGATCGTATGCCCGGGCTGTGGGCGCTGACGCCGGGGGGGAGCCCGGGGAACTGGATGCTAGCTCCACGGAGCAACATGTGGCTGCTTTCCGACAGTCCAAGGGGATACAACTGGATTGCAATAACATCGAGGCATGTCACCCGCTACCCAGGCGGAAGGACAGCGACAATCCGGCTATCATGCTGAAGTTTGTGAACAGAAAACACAAGACCAGTCTGCTAAAACAGGGAAGAAAGCTGAAAGGATCAGATGTCTCTATGAATGATAATTTAACTAAGCGCAACGCTGACATAGCCAGAAAAGCGCGCTACCTAAAGAAACAGAGAAAAATTCAAAACACTTGGACTTCAAACAGTAAAATATATATTAAACTAAATGGAACACCAGAGGAAGCAAAAGTGCTGGTCATCAGGAACGTCATGGATTTGGACAGGTATCAGTGATCATCATCATACGCCGGACTGTGAGGTAACACACACACAAAGCCATGGCGCACACTGACGACACCTGCTCATATACATCTGAAGTCAATAGTGACATAACTCAGAGGATAAAGGATAATGATCAATTGGAACTAAAAACATTCGAGTACACTGAACACAAGTTACATGACTTGGAACATGAAACTGATCCGGACAATAACTTTTTCGTCGACAACAACATCTGCGACTACTACACTGATGAACAATACAACCAGAACATCGAATCAAATGGCAAATTATCAATCATCCATTTTAATAGCAGAAGCCTGTATGCAAACTTTAACAACATCAGAGAATATTTACATACATTTACTAATCTATTCAACATAATTGCTATTTCTGAAACATGGATCAACAACGAAAAGGACATAGACTTTGAGCTGGATGGATATGAGCTCAGATACAAAAATAGATCAAATAAGGGAGGAGGAGGAGTTGCCATCTATGTGGATACAACTCTGCACGTTAGTGTGGTGGACAGTATGACAACTGTGGTTGACAACCTATTAGAAAGTATAACAATTGAAATCTACAAGGAAAAAAATAAAAATGTAATAATTAGCTGTATATATAGGACGCCAGGGTCAAGCATTGACACTTTCACAGACTGCATGTTTGCTAAAATAAATAACAAAGCTATCTTAATATGTGGAGATTTTAATATTAACCTGCTTAATCCTAACAAGCACAAAACTACTGATGAATGTATCAATACAATGTATTGTATTGAGCCTATTTCCGAAAATAACTAGACCCAGTAGAGTGACATCCCATTGTGCCACCCTAATTTATAATATATTTAACAATGACATTGAAAACCAAACAGTAAGTGGCTTATTAATCCATGATATCAGTGATCACTTGCCAGTGTTCACAGTCTATGATAGCAACTACAGGAAAAATAAGCCAGACAAAGAAAAAGGATACAGACTGATGCGATCAGAGGAATCCATCAACGCACTGAAAAATGAATCGCTGGAACAGAATTGGGACACACTACCAAGAAAGAGACATTGATACTGCTTATGAAACCTTTCTAAGGATATTTAGGTCATTATATGACAAAAACTGCCCAATTAAAGAATAGAGCAGAGGGGACGACAAAGGGATTACAAAATGCATCCAAAAAGAAAAACACTCTATAGGGACTTCATTAAACAAAGAACTCAAAGTGCAGAGGATAAATATAAAAAATATAAAAATAAGTTGACTTATATTATTATATATTATAATATTATAAGAACAAGCAAGAAAGACTATTATAAGGAATTAATAGATCAAAACAAAAGCAATATTAAAGTAATATATGGGATATACTTAACAGTATTGTAAGAAATAAGTCTAAACAGAAAGGATATCCTGATTATTTTACTGATAACTATAACGAAAAGTATAACGTAAATAAAGTAGGTAACAACTTCAATCAATTCTTTGTGAATGTTGGACCCGATTTGGCGTGAAAAATCCCTGATCCAGGGACAACTGGGGAACATCAAGACAATGTTTTTGAGAGAAATCCCTGCTCAATGTTCATTAAACCAGTTGATGAAAGACAGATATTAAATATTGTTCAAAAATGTAAAAATAAAAAGTCTACTGATTATAATGACATTGATATGACATTAGTAAAAATGGTCATTGGGGGGATTTCTAAACCATTAACGTACATCTGTAACCTGTCATTCCAAACTGGTACTTGTCCAAACAAAATTAAAAAAAGCCAAAGTCATACCTGTATACAAAACTGGGAACAAGCATCACTTCACGAACTACAGACCTATCTCTTTACTTCCCCGATTCTCAAATATACTAGAAAAAGTATTTAACAACAGACTGGACGCATTCATAGAAAAGCAAAAATTAATCACGGACAGTCAATAAAGATTCAGATCAAACGGATCAACAACACTGGCAATTATGGAATCAATTGAGGATATCACAGATGCCCTTGAACAAAACAAATATGCAGTAGGGATTTAAAAAAAAAGCTTTTGATACAATCAACCATGACATCCTAGTATATAAATTAGAAAGGTATGGTATCAGGGCTATAGTTTTAGACTGGATTCAAAGCTATTTAAGTAATAGACAGCAGTATGTAAAGATGGGAAATGACTGTTCTTCATGTTTGGATATTGCTTGTGGTGTCCCCCAGGGGTCAGTGTTGGGTCCTAAATTGTTTATACTGTACATCAATGACATCTGTAGAGTATCCAATGTACTGAGGCTAGTTTTGTTTGCTGATGATACAAATATATTCTGTTCTGGGGAGAATGTAGAACAGCTAGTGGAGAACATAGAAAATGAAATGCACAAATTAAAAACATAGTTTGACAAAAATAAACTATCATTAAACTTGAGTAAAACAAAGTTAATGCTGTTTGGTAAACATAGAACAAAAACACAAATGCAAATAAAAATAGATGGGGTTGAAATTGAAAGAGTCCATGAAATACAATTTTCATGGGGTAATAATAGATGAGACAATAAGTTGGAAATTACACATAAAACATGTACAATCAAAGCTGTCAAGAAGTATTTCCATACTAAACAAAGTAAAACAAGTTCTTGATCAGAAATCACTTCGCATTCTCTACTGTTCACTAGTCTTACCATATCGGACTTACTGTGCTGAAATCTGGGGCAATAACTACAAAAGTTCTATAAATGCAGTATCTATTCTACAAAAAAAAGCCATACGAATCATTCACAATGTGAAATACCTTGATCACACTAACAAATTATTCCTGCATTCAAAATTGTTAAAATTCACAGACCTGGTAGAATTCCAAACGGCACAAATCATGTTTAAGGCTAATCATAACGTTTTACCAGGAAAAATCCAAAAAGTATTCACTCAACGAGTGGGGTGATATAGTTCAAGGAGACAATTTCAATTCGAAATTCATAGGGTCCGTACAACCAGAAGAACTTTTTGTATCTCAGCCTGTGGAGTGAGACTATGGAACAGTGTGAATGTGGAGCTAAAGCGATGTTCAGACATTAACCAGTTCAAGAGGAAATACAGAGAAATTATTTTCTCGAGATACAGGAATGGGGAAGGTGTTTGACTATGTGCATGTGTATATGTGTGAGAATGTAGGTGTGTATATGTATGTGTGCATATATGTATATCAGTGTATGTATGTGTATTTACATGTGTATACTGTATGTATATATGTCAATCAACAGATAAAGCTGATTAATAATACTAATAATATCAATAATAATGCATACAAATGATAATTATTGCAGATTACAAATTATAAATAAATCATTTAGGGACAAGGGGGTGGGATTAAATAAGTTATACTTCTTCTCACTCCTTTTCGAACATTAGATGTGGCACTGTTTATGTTGATAATGCTGTTGTTGTTGTTGTTGTAAATGTCATTTTTTGTTTTGTCATTTCTATGTTTTGATTTGTTTTACATGACTATGCACTGCAACATTTGTTTTGTTTTTGTCATTTTACTTGTTCGAAATAAAATCAATTAATCAATAATTAAAATATCTGCAACCAACATTCTAACAAAGTAAAGCGTAGAAACCTGATGACGCTTTGAGTGCATGTTGAACTTAAAATGAAAAGCCTGTTACTTCAATAAACCCTTCCTGAGGTTAATGTAGTGATTTCTGCTTCTTCTACAGGTTTGCTTTAATCACCAGCATCCCGGCAGGTCAAACTGCTGTGTTCGAGGTTGCCGACGGGATGGATGGCCGCTATGTTTACATAGGTGTCCCTGGAAGAAACGAGTACCAGACCCTCTGTGAGGTGGAGGTGTATGGCTCTGCACTGGATTAGCATTCAATGTAATGGATTTGCAAAGACGCTGTAATGTGTACACAAAGCATCAAAAATAAAATGTGCATCTTAAATGTCATTGTTTGCTTGACGTCAAGATTTACTGGTGGAGAATTGCAACAAAAGTCTGCCTTGACTTTTGCTTTTCCTGTGTAAAAGCAAAAGTCAAGGCAGACTTTTGCTGCAATCTCCACCTTTTGGGAATTTAAGACCAGTGAAAGCAGGTTCTGAAGGCAAGTGTTTTATTTTTTTAAATACAGACAAAATAGACAAATATTATAAAAGACATCTGAAAGCTTTCTTACCCAAAGTTAGATCAGAAGATCAATCCCCATCATGTCTGTAAGAGGGGTATCTTGAACAGTTGTCTGACCGCTAGCTGTCTATCCCATAGCTGGGAGAGGGATACCTAAGTGTCCTAAGAGATTAGTAAATCTCGGGAAGAAAGCAATAAAACCTATTTCATTCAATATTGAATGGTCATTAATGTGCCAAGAAGAAGGAACCAACGACTGCTACCATTTACATGAAATCTACTGCTACAAATAGGTTGAGTTGACTTTTACAAAACCTACTAACTGATGCAAAGGGGAACTTTACCAACGTTTTGGGAATCCTCAATGTCCCAGATCTCTGGCATGCTGCACCCGGGCCTGAGCGAAGAGAAAGGAAGAAGAAGTTCATGAGAATTACACATTAATTGTCCTGAAATTCAAGTCAATTTAGATATTTTAAATGATTAGATATAATATATATGCATAACCATGTCTTAAAATGCACACATGAGTGGTTACCATCAAATACAGAACACAGGGTGCCATGATTTAACCATACAGAAACAGTCTTTCCAGCACCAGTTAAAGAGGCCCTATTATGCTTGTGGGGCAGTGTTTCTCAAACTTTTTCAAACCAATAAAAAAACACTCGCGGACCACCTAACTCCGCAAATATCCCAAAACACATCGTTTTTCTAGAGCAGATTACAAATCGCCTGAAAATGGTACAAACAGGTGACGAAGGTGTTGCGCTGGGCTATATCATGCAATCGAAAGTGAAACTTAAGCTCGCTCCATTGCGGAGATATTCCCGCGAGAGTGCGGAAAACTTAAATGAATTTATTTAAAATGTGAAATGTTACCAATACACTCACGGACCACTAGGGGGCGCTCACGGACCACCAGTGGTCCGCGGACCACACTTTGAGAAGCACTGTTGTAGGGGGTTCCCCTCTTCTGTAGTGTGATATATAGGTTGTTGTGCCACATTAGAGGAGATAGAACAATTAACCTGAACATTTGCATAATATTTCCTCTTTAGTGCAAAATACAATCCAGAGTTTAATCCCAGATCAAATGCAATGTAAATACTGTTATATTATATTTTACCATATATGTTTTATTATTGTTCTGCTTCGTCATTCTATACCTTACGGGGGTTCTGAATAAATCAGTGATTTTTGCACATTTCGGTGCCTCCTCCTCGCTTCTTTCTTTTCTCCCTTTCCCTCTCTGCGCCACCTTTTTTTTTGCAGGATGGGGTCCATCCTTCCACAATAATTAACCTTGCCGTCAGTTTCAGTCGGTACAGTCCACACTAATTTTAAAGCATGTGACTTCAAATGTCCACTGAAGCTTCTGCTACGCCGATGAGATGATTAAATGATAGAAAATAAAATAATTCACCTCAGTGCTCCACATAGATCTCATGTGACCTTCACGCGTTGTTTTTCACTGTTTAAACTTCAACTGGTGCTCTTTGAATTGCTTCATCATCTCTTCTGCAATGGTTTAATGTTTATTTTTCAAAATTGAGAATTTGCGCCACCTGCTGCTTAACTCGATAAACAAAAATGAAATTAATTTGATTGGCTATTCACTAGAGATACCATTTGAACGTACACCCGTCAGCCAATTAGAAATAAGTATTTTCCATGGCTTACTCAACTCAATAGTTTCACCTGCCTGGATGCTGGCAGACAGACAGACAGACAGACAGACAGACAGACAGACAGACAGACAGACAGACAGACAAAAAAAATGTTGATGTAGAATGCAATATGCAATAATATAAATATGTAGGTTTGCATATGCATATGTGTCTGTGTAACAGGGACAGTTATGTCTCATTTGTATATAATATATTATGTAAATATGTCTATATAATTACACAAAATCTGTGTTTATTCTTGTTTCATCTTGTGTTAATACCTGACGCAGTAGGACTCACATCAGTATGTGGAACTATAATTTTAGCGTGTACCCCTACGTTCCTTATGTATGTGACACTGTTCCCCTTTTTTTCGCGGGGTTCATGCATCGTTCTCCCCTTTTGATACTGATCTCTGTGGGAGAGGTAGGCGGCTCTTCAGCCAGAAGCAATTTCCGTGTTTTAGTGTCGACTTTATGCAATTTAAGTTACTTTTTATTACTTATTTTTGTTGTAGTGTCTCACGGGTGTTCACAATGTATTTCTGTGTTGTTTAATTTGTATAGGGGCACGTTAAAGAGAGTACTGACTGGAGAAATGTTTTCTTTCTGTCGCTGTTTCGTCAGGTATGTTGTGTTACTTTTTACGTTATGCCCCTTTTGATACTGATCTCTGTGGGAGAGGGGCACGTTAAAGAGAGTACTGACTGGAGAAATGTTTTCTTTCTGTCGCTGTTTCGTCAGGAGTGAAAATAAATGTACATCCTGAATGAAGCTACACGTCTGGGTCGTCGTCTTTCTACACAACACAACGCAGAGTCAGACACAGCCGGTTACACTTGGTGCCGTGACGACCCGTTGTATCCGCGACCAGCGCCGTCTGGTCCCCGGGGTAAAGCTGCTGCCCACCGGCGGGAAGAAGGAAAGACTGGAGTGTGTGTTTTTTTTTTCCTCTTTTTTTTTTTTTCCCCCTCTCTTGCTGCGACCGCAGGTGCGTTAAAGGGACAGTGTACATATTCAAATTGAGAGATGCACTGAGTCTGAGAGGACACTTATCACTGAGTATATCTGTCTATCTGTGTTTTATCATTTTATTTTATTTTAGTGTTTTATCTCTTGTGGGTGGCTTTAAACTGTGTTTTGATTGCTTTGTGGGATTTTTTTGTTGTTGTCATTAAGAATATGGATGTTAGTGGGCATGATGTCACATTTGGGTTGGGGAGGGGCCAGCGACTTAAAGGTAGTGAAAGATTTGGGTTCGCTAGTGATTTCAACCCGACATTAACACCTGCTGCAAGCTCCACACCTATTATGCAGCCAGACCGTAAACTTACACAAGTAGTATCTGTTGAAGCTTTTGGGGAAATGATAACAAGTTTGGCTAAACAGATAGGTGAGAACATATCAAGCACCATGCACCAGCCCAGTGCTGCCCAGCCTCAGTCTCCCACCAATCCACACCCGTCCCACCAGGCTGATTTGTCTCAATTGAAGGTTGTGGTGCAGTCAGACACCAAGGCTCCGCCTTACTTCAGGGGTGATCGTGCTGATGTATTTTCTATTCATGAATGGGAGGACATGATGAGATGTTACCTGAATAGAGTGAAATGTGACACTCACGTAGAAAGGTTTGATCTGATTATGTCAAGACTAACAGGTAAAGCCAGGGATGTGGTGAAAGTGTCAATCCGCAGCCGACCTGACTTGAGTGCGACCGACCTGCCCACAGCTGTGTTTGACATATTAAAGGGTAACTTTAGTGAGCTGTCATACTCTAACTTGCCCATGAAAGATTTTTACGGCACTGTTCCACGTGCTGGTGAAAGTGCTATGGACTATTGGATACGCCTTAACAAGTCAATAGATGCTGCGGACGAGTGCCTCCGGAGGCGAGGTAAATGTGTAGATGACCCCAGTGCAGAAGTGGTCTTGATGTTCATTAATCACTGTCCTGACCCCAGTCTCGCCATATCATTCCAACTGAAGGCACCTGAGCGGTGGACCACGGCTGAGGTTCAGGAGCGTCTGGACGCCCATATGAGAAATGTGAGAAAAACAGCAGCGCAGTCTCATAATGTGGTGGGTCTGTCAGTTTATAGTCAGAGCCCTGTGACTGATTCTTTCCGCCCTGTCAATCTGGGGATGTCTCAGGCCTCATTAGCGCACCAACCAGATCCCCCTCCCAACTCTCTACCGGCCACTGCCCTTGCTTACAGTCAGCCTCAGCCAGACCATGCTAGGGTGAGTCCCCAAGTGTCCCCCTTATCCCTGCCTCTCTCTGCTGTCTCTGACCCAGCCCCTACCACCGTCAACCCACCTACTACCGACGCTGGTGTTCAACAGGTAGTTGCAATGTTTGACAGAGTTCTGGCTATGTGCAACGCTTCCCTTACAACCAGTCAAAGGCCAGACTACCATCAGCCAGGTAACCACCAACAAGCCCACCGTCAGAATGGTCAGCCAGGCAACCACCAACAAGTCCACCGTCAGAATGGTCGACCCCGTTACCAGCAGGCATCTGAGTCCTTTCCATGCAAGGTTTGTGGCTCCAGGGACCATTCAACCCATGCACACTGCAGGCTTTACAGATTATGCCTTAACTGCTTCAGTCCTGGTCACATAAGAAATCAGTGCCCACAGGCCTCTCCTTCCTCAGCCATGCCACCTTCTCCCTCCAATGCTGGTTTAAACTAGCCCGCCCGTGCAGTGAGAGGGATAGCATGGGCGGCACTAGTGACACCCTCAGTGAGGAAAATGACTTAAGATCAACATATGTGAACTGCTGTAGTAATCTTCCTGATGACAAAACTGTGATTGCTGTGGGTTCACATAGAGTTGAAGGAGCCAATGACTTGTTTTATACCCCAGTGTTAGTAGGGGGTCAGTCAACTTTAAGGGGGATGCTTGATTCAGGGAGCATGTCATGCACACTCAGCGAAGAGGCAGAGTCCAATCTTAGAGCTGCTGGTGTCCTCCCTTGTCCTCAGCCTGTGCCAGAGAAGGTGGTCCTAGTTGGCTGTGGTGGCCTTATGACACAACCCAGATGTATCTATGACCTGGAGATTGAGGTTTACGGTTCTAAATTCATTGTGCCAACTTTCCTTGTCCCAGGGCAGAGAGACGAACTCATTATTGGTAGCAACGTCATCAGGCCCATATTACAGAGGATGAAGTCTGATGAGAAGTACTGGGAGCTCATCCAGTCCAACACCTCAGACCCCGACTGTGAGCAGTTTCTTCAGTTGCTCAGCTGCATCACTCGTTGGTCTGGTCCTGAACTGCCTGACAAGGTTGGCACGGTCAAGCTACGGCAAGCTATCACTCTAGCACCACAGAAGGAGTATCTGGTGTGGGGAAAGCTACCTGGCAGTGTTCCTGTGTCCCCTGGGAGCACTGTCATTGTGGAGCCCACCTCCTCCCGTTCAGCCCCCAAAGACATTATTGTGGGACGGGTTGTGGCACCCATGTGGGGAGATCGTTGGGTCCCTATGAAGGTCCTTAACCCAACCAAGAGTCCCGTGACACTACGCCGCAATGCTAAAGTGGCCGATGTGTTTACTTGTGTCGCGATGGAAGACCTTCCCCTCTCTCAGGGTGTGAATAGGCCACAGACCAGTCAGGCAGCTGACCCTCCTCCCAACTCAGATGCCAGCTCTACCCACACTCAGCAGCTTAAAGACTGTGGATTGGCAGACATCGACCTCGAAGGCTGTGCGGTGTCAGATGAATGGAAAAAGAGACTCTCTGAACTGTTGCTCACTTACCAGGATGTCTTCTCCAAAGACAAGCTGGACTGTGGGGAAGCGAAAGAGTTCGTCCACCGGATTCATCTCACTGATGATCACCCCTTCAGGCTACCCTATCGCCGTGTCCCTCCAGCACACTATCACAAACTGAGAGAGGTGCTGTCTGAGATGGAGTTGAAAGGCATCATCAGTAAATCAGTCAGTGAGTATGCATCGCCGCTGGTCCTTGTCTGGAAGAAGTCAGGAGAGTTAAGGATCTGCACTGACTTTCGCTGGCTTAATGCCAAGACCGTCAAGGACGCCCACCCGCTGCCTCACCAGGCCGACTGTCTTGCTGCCCTTGGTGGAAACGCCTTTTTCAGCACCATGGATCTCACATCGGGGTTCTACAACATCCCCCTCCATGAGTCTGACAGGAAGTACTCGGCATTCACAACACCCTTAGGCCTGTATGAGTACAACAGACTTCCCCAAGGTCTTTGCAACAGTCCCGCGTCCTTTATGCGGATGATGATGAGTGTGTTTGGTGATTTGAACTTCTCCAGCCTCCTCTGTTATTTGGACGACCTGCTTGTCTTTGCTCCATCCGAGGAGGAAGCCCTGAAACGGCTGGAGACTGTCTTCTCGCGGCTCAGAGCCAACAACCTGAAGCTGTCTCAGAAGAAGTGCTACTTCCTTCGCAGGACTGTGGGGTTTCTGGGTCACGTGATAGACAGCAGTGGCGTCTCAGTCGACCAAGAGAAGGTGAGGGTCATCTCAGCTTTCGGGAAGGAGGATCTCATGAACGACGACGGTTGCACCCCATCTCAGCGGAAGGTCAGGTCTTTCCTCGGGATGGTGCTGTATTATCAACACTTCATTCCTGGCTGTTCTTCCATCGCAAAGCCACTCTACGCCTTAACTGCAGGGCAGAAGAGGAAAGCCAAGGGCTCTTTCGGTCGGAGAAGAGCTGGCACCTTTCGAGAACTGACTCCTCAGGATTGGACCCCTGCCTGTGAGAAGGCATTTGATGATCTGAGACACGCACTCCTCAACAGCGTGGTGCTGGCACACCCAGACTTTGATAGGCCTTTCATCCTCTCCACCGATGCTTCCCTTGATGGTCTGGGTGCTGTACTGTCCCAAATTTCTGCTGGTGAGGAGAAGGCAAGACCCATCGCCTTTGCAAGCAAAACTCTCAGTCGCAGCCAGCTCAATTATCCTGCACACAGACTGGAGTTCTTGGCTCTAAAGTGGGCGGTTTGTGAGAAGTTTAGCCACTGGCTCAAGGGTCACAGATTCACCGTCTGGTCAGATAACAATCCTCTCACATATGTCATGACCAAGCCGAAACTTGACGCCTGTGAGCAGCGGTGGGTTGCTAAGTTGGCTCCGTATTCCTTCGAAATCAAACATATTCCCGGCAGGTTGAACGTGGTGGCGGATGCCCTCAGCAGAGACCCTTTCGTGAAACCTTTGAGGGAACGGTTGCTGCGTGAACCCTACTTGGAGCTACTGGACCAGGTCTGTGACGTCAGTGATGGGTCTGTGCAAGATGCCTTCCGCCTCACCTGCCAACCACAGTCACTGGAGGGTCCATCTCACTCTGACGCCATTGAAGGTTCAATGTCTGAGGATGAGGTCTCTTCTCTTCTTTCCTCCTTGGACGAGTGGGACTCTGCTCCTAGGCAGCGTGCAGCCTCCCTGGTTGATCACCTCACCACCTTTGAACCACCTGGCCAGGACACGTTGCATTCCCTATCTCTTTCTGAGCTGCAGTCACACCAGCAACAGGACCCAGTAATTTCCAGGGTCGCTCTCTATGTCGACAGGAAGCGCAGGCCTTCCAGACGGGAACGCTACAATGAGAGTCAGCCGACTCTGAGAGTCTTGAAGCAGTGGGATAAACTGACTCTTCTGAATGGCGTCCTCTACAGGGTCACGAAAGATCCCTTGACTAGACAGAAGAGGTCCCAGTTCGTGGTGCCGGAGTCGCTAAAGGCAGATGCATTATCTGGTGTTCACGACCATGCTGGCCATCAAGGTCAGCCCCGCACACTGTCTCTGGCCCGCCAGCGTTTCTTCTGGTACGACATGGAGAAGGATGTCCGCAATCATGTGAAGCACTGCCACAGATGTGTTCTCAGCAAGACTCCTGAACCTTCCGCAAGAGCCCCACTGGAGAGCATTAAGACCTCTGCCCCTCTGGAGCTTGTGTGCATCGACTTCTGGTCAGCTGAAGACCGTCACAACAAGTCTGTGGATGTTCTTGTGATCACCGATCACTATACAAAGTTGGCACATGCTTTCCCCTGCCAGGATCAGACAGCTAAGAGAGTAGCCAAGAAGCTGTGGGACAACTTTTTCTGTGTTTATGGCTTCCCTCAGCGCCTTCATTCTGACCAGGGAGCAAACTTTGAAAGTGAGCTGATTGCTGAGCTCTTGCAGTTGTCAGGGGTTGACAAGTCCCACACCACACCTTACCACCCTATGGGGAACGGCGGCACAGAGAGGTTCAACCGCACCCTGGGCAACATGTTGAGGTCTCTACCACTTCGCTCCAAACAGAAGTGGCCGCAGATAATACAGACAATGACTTTCGTGTACAATTGCACTGTCCATGAGACCACTGGGTTCGCGCCCTTCTATTTGATGTTCGGGAGAATCCCAAGGCTGCCAGTGGACCTTCTGTTCAGGAATGTACTTCATGATGTGACTGTGTGTGACTACAATGCCTACGTGAAATCCCTCTTGGAAGACCTGCACTGTGCCATGGCACTGGCCCAGAAAAACTGCACAGCGGAGCAGAGACATCAGAGTGACCAGTATAACAAACGGGTCAGGGGCCAACCTCTGTCTGTCGGTGACCAGGTGCTGCTGGCGAACAAAGGCGCCAAGGGAAAATGCAAGCTTTCTGACAAGTGGATGCCTGTTGTGCACACTGTGGTGGCCTCAAAACCAGCCCTCCATATCTACCGGATCAGGGATCCAGAGGGACATGAGCGTGTTGTTCACCGAAACCTGCTGCTGCAAGTCAACTTCCTTCCGCTGGAGGAGGCCTCGGATGGTGAAGATGATGCTCCTGTGCCCGCACCTACCCCTAGCATGACCGATACCGCTCCGGCATCTGATTGGCATGGGACAGAGGTGTCCGAGTTAGACACAGCAGCTGCAACAGCTGGGCCATCCCTAGCTGGTTCCCTCTCGGATGTTGACGGGGAGGATGGCCGCACCGCCTCATGGGTCCTTGAGCAGTCCCCTTTTGATGACTCTGTTCATCCAGACCACCCACCACCTCCTTCTGTGTTGGTCACCCCCGTTTCTAGTGACCCTGCAACTGCTGTAGAGACCCCAATGGCTTTCCCAGCTCCTCTGCCACAACGGCCCCCTGCCAATAAGCGTCAAGCATCACATGTAGATGGCCAGGTTACCTCACGATTCGGCAGAGTCATTAGACCTGTGCGCCGCTTCATTGAGTCCATGGCACAACTTGAGTCCCTTCTTGAGGGTTGAGATAAGGCCGCGTGCTGTTATTAATGTGTGAAATGTGGCGTGTTAGCCATTATTTGTGCTCTGGTGATATACTGCTGTATTGAGCCTTTTTTTATTTTTCGCTCATCCACATCGTTTGGCCAGGGTGTGGGGTGTAAACTGCACCTCACCTTGTCTGTAGAGTACTGTGGGTTCTTGCTGGGCCCAAGCGAGTCCCTCATTCTCTTATCCTTTAGGTAGGAAGCTCTTATTGCTGTTTCATATGGTTTTGTTGCTTGTTGTAATGGCCAGTGTGTTTATATGTGGATTGTTTTGCGACCCAGAATTTTGCATAATTCTAGCGGGGTGAGTGTAACAGGGACAGTTATGTCTCATTTGTATATAATATATTATGTAAATATGTCTATATAATTACACAAAATCTGTGTTTATTCTTGTTTCATCTTGTGTTAATACCTGACGCAGTAGGACTCACATCAGTATGTGGAACTATAATTTTAGCGTGTACCCCTACGTTCCTTATGTATGTGACACTGTTCCCCTTTTTTTCGCGGGGTTCATGCATCGTTCTCCCCTTTTGATACTGATCTCTGTGGGAGAGGTAGGCGGCTCTTCAGCCAGAAGCAATTTCCGTGTTTTAGTGTCGACTTTATGCAATTTAAGTTACTTTTTATTACTTATTTTTGTTGTAGTGTCTCACGGGTGTTCACAATGTATTTCTGTGTTGTTTAATTTGTATAGGGGCACGTTAAAGAGAGTACTGACTGGAGAAATGTTTTCTTTCTGTCGCTGTTTCGTCAGGTATGTTGTGTTACTTTTTACGTTATGCCCCTTTTGATACTGATCTCTGTGGGAGAGGGGCACGTTAAAGAGAGTACTGACTGGAGAAATGTTTTCTTTCTGTCGCTGTTTCGTCAGGAGTGAAAATAAATGTACATCCTGAATGAAGCTACACGTCTGGGTCGTCGTCTTTCTACACAACACAACGCAGAGTCAGACACAGCCGGTTACATCTGTAAATATTTGGGTACCACTTTACAATAAGACTACCCTTATAAAGGATTAATAAATGGTTTATAATTAGGTTATGAATTAGGTTGTAAACACTTTATTAATCATTAAGAACCAGTTATTATCCAGGTCTAACAGTTTTCATACATCAGCACAGGCAGTGGCGCAAAAAGTGGGTATGCACTATATGCGACGCATAGGGGCGCCACACCAGTGGGGGCGCCCAACAAGCGATGGTAAAAAATTTTTTTTAAATTAAATAAAAATAAAATGGTATTTTCTTTATGTTTCTAAATAGTTTCTGCATTTCCTTAAGGTTTTAAAACATTTTAGAGGAGTAATATGCTAGAGAAGGGCGCCCTATCTCATAAGATTCCATCATAGAATTTTGACATAGAGGAGGGAGCACGAGCAGGGACGCCGTGAACACTGAGGAGCAGGCGCTCGTTGTGAGTTAACGTCAAAAAGAAATCATGGATAAACCAAAAAAGCGGTCGGGGGCAGAAAATAGAAAAAGAAAGAGGGAAAAGGAGACGGCGTGTCAAGGGATGCGACAACAGCTAAATAAGTGGATGTTGAAAGGCAACAGGTAGGAATAGGATGATTTAAAGTGTGACGTCTGTCTGTGCTTGGAAATATTGACTGGCTAGCGTATGCTAACACTGGGCATGTAGCAGCCAAAGGTGGGTGGGTTTATGGCTAGCTTAGAATATGCAAACCAATGTTGCTGCGCCAGCGCTGACATGGAAAGTATGAGGTAGCATGTACAATAAATGACAAGAATCTGGAAAACATAACTAATGCAATAACTCTGGTTTATCATGGAATCATGCACACATTTGCTACCAAATAAGAGGCTTGCAAATGTCAGTTCATGTTAACAGACTGTTCTCAGATTGGCTAGTGTTTGCTAACACTAGCAGCTGAAGTGTGGTTTACGGCTAGCTTTAATGCAAACCGATGTTTCTGATAGCTACATTTAGATTTTGGTTAAACCCCATGCATGTCACGTCCAAATTGTATTAAGGTAAAATAACAACTGGTAAATATAAGGTAGCATGCACAATAAATGTCAAGAAGCTGGAAAACATAGCTAACCATGGAATCATTTAAATATGTTGTGCTGCCATTAGCTGTCTATGTTAGCTGTGCTGTCAGACATACAGGCTATACATCTGTTTGGTGACACAGAAGCTGTTATTACAGGGTCACATCTCTTTACAGGTCTGTGCTAAGTAGCTCTCCGTATTTGTTCTTTTAAAATTCAAAATGTGAATGTACTTTCAACAGCAGCACAACCTTACACGGCATAATAGTGTTTTTTATTTGTTCTTTTAAAATCCAAAATGTGAATGTACTTTCAACAGCAGCACAACCTTACACGGCATAATAGTGTTGTTTTTTTTATTATTAAGTTGCCTTATCACTGGGCTGATATAATAATTTAATTTAGACAGCTGCTTTAACAGTGAATTCATTTTATTCAGGTGTGAGGATGGTGGCTCAGGAAAGACAGGGGAAGGCAACAGGTAGGTCTAACATTAGGTGTAAGTGTAGGGGTCTTGATACCAACAGATTCATTTCTTAATATTATTTTAATATTATTAATAAGGAAAAACTAATATGGAAAATCTATTTCATAATGTTTGTTTGACAATATATCTTAGTGGAAAAGAACACAGGCAAGGAGTGAATGAGACAGACATGAGGTCGGCGATGGCATCAAGTAGAGATGAGACCAGTGATGATGTCAGATAGTAGGAGTTCTATTAGTTTGACCACACAAAACTCAATGTCCAGTATGGTTTGAAGTTCTGTTGACCAACCTATTCACTGTGTCCTTTTTGGGGATAATAGTGCAGACAGAGATGGAGAGCCACTCACCACAGAGGTGGAATTTGAGGAGATTGTCGAACCGAGAGGTGACGATGAGGTGGAAGAGAATGTCGAACCGAGAGGTGAAGATGAGGTGGAAGAGAATGTGGAACAGAGAGGTGAAGATGAGGTGGAAGAGAATGTCGAACCGAGAGGTGAAGATGAGGTGGAAGAGAATGTGGAACAGAGAGGTGAAGATGAGGTGGAAGAGAATGTCGAACAGAGAGGTGAAGATGAGGTGGAAGAGAATGTGGAACAGAGAGGTGAAGATGAGGTGGAAGAGAATGTCGAACAGAGAGGTGAAGATGAGGTTGTGGAACAGAGAGGTGAAGAGGAGAGGGCTGAGTCAAGGCCTTACTCAGAAGATCCATCAGACTGGCCACCACCACATCAGATTGGGGACTCATTTAGGCAGTGTGTTGTTGAAAATGGCCCACACAAATGTCCTGATGGGCCATATCCAAGATCAGAGAAGTCTAGAAGGTGTTTTTCGAAAGCGTATTGTTTTCGCACAATGTCAAATGGAGAGAAAGTTGCACGAGATTGGTTACTGTATTCTAAAAGTACGAATAAGGTGTATTGTTTTGCGTGTAAACTTTTCGGTGGAGCTAGCGTTGTTGACACACGCTTTGTGGTGGGATATAATAACTGGCAGAGTCTTTCAAAAACGCTGCAGCACCATGAAACCAGTGGTTTACACATCAACGCGTATCTTTTGTGGAAAGAATTAACATCTCGCTTACGCCTTGGTAAGACAATTGACAGTACCTTGCAAAAAGCCATAGAAGCTGAAAAGGCACACTGGAGAAGCGTGTTAACGAGAGTGATCGATTGCATACTCTTTCTCGCAGAAAGGAACTTGCCACTGAGGGGGAAGAATGCTACATTAGGAGATCCTAAAAATGGAAATGTTCTGGGTGTCCTTGAGGTCATAGCACGATATGATGTCACACTAGCAGAGCATCTTAGAAAGGTAGCGGCTAAAAAAACCACAGGATATCTTTCCTGGTGCACTCAGAATGAATTTTTAGATTCAATTGCAGACTGTGTACTTGGTAAAATTTGTGCCCAGGTCAAAGCCTCCAAGTACTTTGCTGTGGAGTTGGATTGCACTCCTGACATTTCAAAGCAGGAGCAGGCCTCAGTCATAATCCGGTATGTTCATACGGACGACAAAAAGAAAGCCACCATCAATGAGTCTTTTGTTGGCTTCATAGTTGTGAAGGACACAACTGGTAAAGGTCTCACAGAAACACTGACTGGGGTGCTGGATAGCCTGGGGTTGGAGTTGAAGAATTGTAGGGGACAGAGTTATGACAATGGCTCGAATATGAGAGGTATACACAAAGGTGTTCAAGCCTTGGTGCAGCAGAAGTGTCCAGAGGCACTATTTATCCCCTGCTGTAGCCACAGTCTCAACCTTCTCCTATGTGATGCTGCATCATCAAACAGAGTGTGTCTTACCTTTTTTGGCACTATCCAGAGACTGTACACCATTTTTTCAGCTTCGGTGAAGAGGTGGGATATCCTCAAAGAGTTTGTGGACATTACTCTAAAGCCTCTCAGTGAAACCAGGTGGGAGGCGAAAATAGACTCTGTCAATGCTGTGCGTTTCCAGTTAGGGGGGATTCTTGACGCTTTGGAAAAGCTTGAGGAAGTGGAAAAAGACGGCAAAACAGTCTCAGAGGCAAAGTCGCTCTCTGGCGAGATTGTTACCATGGAGTTTCTGATGTGCCTCTTGATTTGGTATGATCTATTGTCAGAGATCCCGTTTGTTAGCAAGGCAATGCAAGCAGTGAACATTTCGATGGACACTGCCATAAGGATGATCGATTCTCTAAAATAATTCTTCTGTAAGTATAGAGAGGAGGGGTTTCAGAAATCCCTTGACATTGCACGCAGACTAGCCATTGAGATGGATGCTTCCCCTGACTTTAAGGAAAGACGTTGCAGAAAGCAAAAGAGATTTCATGGAGATGATTCAAGCACTGGCCATTTTGAACAGGAACCTGAGACCCATTTTAGGTGCATGGTTTTTAATGTTATTGTTGACACTGTAATTCAGGAGTTGTCTGACAGATTTTGCAATCTTCAGCTTGTGTCCGAAAAGTTTAAGTTCATTTACAAAATGGAACACATGACAAAAGCTGAGTTGGAGGAATCAGTGACAAGATATGCACTGGCTACCGATGATGTTTCAAGGGATATCATTCAGGAAATTTACCCAGCAAGCCGTCTACTTAGGGGGCATGAAAAGGCTCTGGATAAACTAAATGTCCTCCTACAGGAGAACCTTGATTTGGTTTTCCCAAATCTGACAGTAGCCCTGAGAGTTTTCCTGACAATGCCTATGACAGTTGCCTCTGCCGAGAGATCATTCAGCAAGCTAAAGCTGATTAAAACATACCTTCGTTCCAACATGAGCAATGATCGCTTAACCCAATTAGCAGTCATTTCAATTGAAAACAGTGTGGCACGAACTGTTTCATTCGATGCAATACTAGATAAATGGGCAAGTGCAAAGGCACGCCATGTTACGATTTAGTAGCAACTAAAGAGTGCTCTACTACAATCTCAGGTAGCAACATTGTTACATAAGCTACATCATTTTTTAATTTTTTTTATTTATTAGCTTATTTGTCAGGGGCCGTGTACAAGACAGTTCAGGTACCAGAGTTAGCTATAAAGTGATTTACATCTGTGGTTGTTGTTAACAGAGTGTGTTCTAATGGATCTTTGTAAGCTTACTTTTGCATTTTAATGTTTTAATGTTTTATGTTGCATTGATTATAATGATTGTAAATGTGTAAATTTGTTTATTATTTAATGATGGTAGACCTACAGTGGCTGATATGCTTTAAAATAAACCCTTATTATTTAAAGGCCATGTCCAGCAGACTTATTTATTTATTATTACTATATATATATATATATATAATATATATATAAAAAAAATTTTTTTGGGGGGGGGCGCCAAAATTGTTGCTGCATACCCCCCTGACACAGGGCAGCTGCGCCCCTGAGCACAGGCTCACTATTTGGCAAGATAACTAAGCCTTATATTGGCTAATCAGCGAGAATCAACTCAGTGAACAACAGATACCAAGGATGCTGGCTGATGAAGAAGACAAAATAAGTTAAGTAGCCAATATAAGGACCACAGAGCGTGTGAACGTTGTGATCAGCTGTTTTAGCGCAGTGCTGCTGTACAGGCCGACGTTAACAGCAGCCCTGTCTGTGCACACGGAAACCGACTGTCGTCCGGGGATCTAACCGCCTTCTGGAAAAGCTTCACAAGTACGTCGGTACGCAAATGCGCTTTGTGACACAAGTGACGGTACGCATTTCAGATTGTTGCCGCGCATGCGTACCTGCGTACCACTTATGTGCACCCCTGGTTATAAAACACTGAAGTGGTTAACATGTGGTTTGCAATTTGTGACACCACTTGGATGTTAAGGCAGAATGATGCGTGTGCAGAGTTTGACACTAGAAGGCTGTCTCCCTAGCAACCACCTTGGTAACAATGAAAACGTTGTATGGACACAATTTCCTGATGTAATCTTCGTAATAACTAGCAAACTAAAGATCATGTACATCCACTGCACACATAATCTGAAATAACAACTCATATTTCTCGCATCAAATGACATCAAAACGCATTTTAATGGCCAAACTAACTTTAAAATAGGCATTATCCACCGAGAATGAAACAAAGTTCGGCCATGTTTTTTTTTTCTGCAGGGAGAAATTTGAAGACCACGTGACATAGACGCCAGCCATTGGAATGAATGGAATGAAGTTGGAGGTCAACCAATCACAGAGCTTGAGAACTAATCACAGGGCTTGTCAAACAGAGCATATATGGTGTAGTCCTAAACGATAGCTGGGGATTCTGGGTAGTGTAGTGTCTTCTGCCATCCTTTACTCCGAAAAAATATTTGTTTCTCCGAATCGAAGGGGAAAAATACAAAAGCATTGCACACAATTTGAACCAATCAATTTTGTGTAATTAACAAGAATAATCTGGTGTTTTTTAGTCGATGAGTAGTGCAGATATCACTGTAAAATCAATCGACAGTAAGGGGAATACTTACTTCCGGGTGTACAATTCTCCGTTATCCAATGGGAATGGACGCTCACATTGCCTTTAAGGGCAGCCGACACAAACGAATGCCGTGCTTCCATGAGCGTCAAATCCCTTAGCAGATGGGAATACATTGCAATCAGTTGAAAGCTATTTGCGTCCCTTTATGAAGCTGAAGGAGCCTAGGAGCGTCACAACTGCGCGCCACGGGACCCTGACCAAACGTCGCTCCTGGACGATTATGGAGTGAGAGTGTGTTGTCCAACACAGCTCTCTTGTTTCCTCAACACCTTTGGATAAAAGCCAAGTTTTAGACGTGCAACTGTCAATCAAATGCGGGACATCGGCAAAATGTGTGGGACAGATGCTAAGAATGCTGTGCAGTAAAAAGATACATCTCCACAGATTCCTTTCCGTGTATGTCAGAAGGAAGAGTCTGCACACAATTCTTTAGACTGAAACTATTGTAAACAACATTGTTATCTGAGATGCAAAAGCTGCCCCCAAAAACATGTGCATTGTCCCTGTTCAAATAAACAATTAAATGAAATGAAGCAAAAAAAAGATTTATATAATAAAATATCGATACTTGCCATCCGTGTATCGATACAATATAGCCACGCAAAGTATGGCGATACTATGCTGTCTCGATTATTTCCCCCACCCCTAGTAATAATATTCCAGAAAGTAATACATACTGTAATTGTAGCAGCTAAATTATAAAGAAATAAAACAGCAAATTAACTCCAAACTAAAACTGCCACTGAAGAACCGGCTAGCAAATCTTACGCAGGGAAAAATGGTGGTAGCAACAGCAGCCCTGTCTGTACACATGGAAACCGACTCTGTGGTCCGGTGATCTAACCGCCTTCTGGAAAAGCTTCACAAGTACGTCGGTACGCAAATACGCGTTGTGACACAAGTGACGGTACGCATTTCAGATTGTTGCCGTACCTGCGTACCACTTATGTGCACCCCTGGTTATAGCCAACTAAATGCATCAACCATTACATGTATGTGTTTGACCAAAATGTGTGAACAATAGCATAAAACAGCATCAGGTAAAAAAACATTGCAGTGAATGACCCCTGATTATATGGTTGAAAACATACCAAAAGATTCTACGAAAAAACAAGAGAATTTGTTAATAACAAAAAGGCTTAGTTGCAATTTATTTTTGCTTAATGTGCACAATTGACTTCTCTGTTCTAGTGTGTTTCAACATTTTGAATACTCTACTTCTCTGTTTTCTCTCTGAAGAAACACAATCCAACCCTGCAGCTTACTGGTTTCACCAACTCAGATTTGATTTCCTAATCAAATTCCTTTTCGGGTGTGTGACTGACAATTAAGACGCTGCACAAATTCTTCAGACTGACACTATTGCAATGTTATTGTTTTTCTTCACTGTACAAGCTGAAAAAAACATTGGCATCATACCTGAGTGCTGACAGTAAGTTAGAAACAAGTTGCCGTGTGAATCAAATTCTGCTGCTTCTTCTTGGCTTCCTCGATGCTCTCAAATGGAATATCTCAAAACATATCCAGAGTCTTCGTGAAGCTGGAACCAAAAATAAATGACCAACAAGTTCAAGATGCTCTATGACCAATATGCGTCTAGTTCAGGGTTTCCATTTGTCCCATTTCTTCAGTCATAAAAATGATAAACGCATAACAAGTCACAGAAGAATTAGGTAAATGTCCTGGAGAATGAAAAGTGTACTTTCCCCTTGGTGTGAATACTCATTATTCAACATTCTAAAGCAGTAGCTTAACATTGAGCAGACGGGACTGAAAACTGAGAAATGGGACAATATTGGGTCGCTGCTCTGACTGGTTTAAGTATAACATTTTGTTTTCATTTGGTTTCAATTGTCCAGAATATGTTGGCCGGCGAGCTCCAAGTCCAAAAGGAGTCCACGTTGATATCAAATATCCATAACACGGCAAGTAACCAGTTAACAATCGTATTAGCGTCAAAAGACATGCTCAAGCAATAGCTAGAGACAAGACCTAAAACAATGCATAAGTACTATTTAAATGTTTTACCTTATTTCTGTTGTGTTATCTTTTCCAAACTCACTGTTATATTCAACAGTTGGTCAATTATATTTAAACCATGAATTAGTGCGTCAGGAGAAGAAAACTTAGAAAGTCACCAACATATAAAGAGTTTGGATGGTTTGATGCTTATTTGATACCTCAGACCCTCACTGACTTTCCTTCTGGACAATCATGTCTCCCGTACTGTTCCAGATAATACATTTATTTGGACCAATATTTACTTTTTTCAGTTCCGCCTACAGCCTGTTATGGTCTTCCACGTCCATGAGGGTTCACAGATCTGAAGTTAGGCAATGTTTCTGTGTGGATGCCCTGGATGAATCAAGTGCAGATTGTATTTCCTTCTCAAATTCCTTTTCGGGTGTGTGACAATTAAGACGCTGCACACATTTTTCAGACTGACACTATAGCGATGTTATTGTTATCTTAGCTGCACAAGTTGCACCCAAACACATTGGCATCACCTCTGAGCGACAAGAGGTTAGAAACAAGTTATTGTCTGTAGCATATCCTGCTGCTTCCTTGATGCTCTCAAGTGGAATTTCTCATAACATATCCAGAGTCTTCATGAAGCTGGAACCAAAATGAATGACCAACAAGGTCAATATGCTCTATGACCAACCCTAGAGTTCAGTTCAGGGTGTCCATGTTATTCATAAAGCAGATTCTGTTGGACGTTGTGGTTCATTAGTGTAGCATTGATTATCAGTACATAGCTCTCTTAATACATTTATAGAATCATAACAAACGATTTCTTTTTAGTTCCTTCGACAGCCAGTGAAGGCCTTCCACGCCCACAGTATGACTTTACTAAAAGGATTTTAGGTGACTCATCTATGTAGATGCCGAAGCTGTATCAGTTTCAAAAAATAAATCTCCCCAGATTCCTTTTCCGTGTATGCGAGAATTTGATAGAATTACAATACAATTCTTTAGACTTAAACTATTGCAAACAACATTGTTATCAGAGATGCACAACCTGCACCCAAAAACATTGGCATCATACTTGAGAGGTTATGGACAAGTTTCCGTGTGTAGCAAACAATGCTGCCATTCTCCTGGACTTCCTTCAATGTCTTGTAATATCCCAAAACAATGAATTGGACATTGAATACATAATGTGGAGTTAGACCCGAAAGATCGTAGAGAGCCTCTTAGTTACTTTAAAGTTACGGAGGATCATCCTCAGATCAGCATAAGTGTTTGCTGTTTTCGTTAGATTTCTAGACAGTTTGGCCTAGCCCTATTGTTTGAAGCAGAATTGTATTTACTGTATGTTTCTAAATGACAATCTATATATTTGATGGACAATAACGAAGCTAGCACCAGATGAAATAAACATTTTGCAACATCAGTGGAAGTTGCTGATCCCGGATGTTATTTCCAGGCTCTGCTTCTCGCCTTACGTGCTGCACCTCAGTACTTTCCCACTGACCCCGCCTCCACCACACCCGACTGGACAGCCACACCCACACCTTCAGCTCACCTGGGCTCCTTGCTGCTTTTCATCTCCTATCAGATAGTATATAAGCCTCTCCTGTGCACTCACTCATTGCCAGATTGTTCTTTGCAAGACTCTCTAGCACGATTTCCTTTTGCTAACCCAACCTGCCTCTGACCCGTCTGTCTCGTCTGATTCCCAGGAAGCCCGCCAGCCTTCTATCACTCACCTTGAGATCATCTTTCATCCCTCAACTATACAGAGTGAGTATATATATACAAACTTCAACAAACTTGCTAACGCATGGTTTGGCAAAATGCATTGCAATGCCATCTTTGTTGTTTGTTGTTTTTACGAGTTAGGAGGCGTACACATGTGCATTTCTCGTGCACACATTTCAGTCGTATTCAATGCAGCCTCTCAAAATAAGTGGTGGACGACGCCGACGCGTGTCAAACGACTTTTTACTCAGGGCGAATCCAAGGCGCCCCAATTTAAACGCAGCAGCGGGCACCGCTTGTCACGTGACGAGGAATAACCAGCCGGAAGATGTCTTTAAGTAAAAACTGTTGTGCAGTAAATATGGAAGAGAAGTTCATTATTACTGTAGTTTGTTTAGGACAGATTTCATGCAGTAATTATGAAACTGTATATTTATTCAGTGTAATTAACAATTGTGTCTTTCTCAACCAGAACAATGACACACAGTTCAGTTCTGCCCCTGCTGCTCCTGCTGGGAACATGCTCAGGTTACACCTACCGTAAGTGGGATTACGCTCAGTATAAAAGTTCTAACAATTATTTAGTTTTTTCACTTGGATGTTTGAGCTTCACTTTGGTTTGGTGATTTGTAATCATCTTCTAATAATTGTTCAACTATCTGCTTCACAGAAAATGTGGCCTTGCGTGGAAAAGCAAGCCAGTCAGGGAGTAATCCAGACTATTATGGAGATGCAAACAAAGCTATTGATGGAAACCGTGATTCTATGTACCATCACGGTTCATGCAGCGCTACTCCTTTGATGACCAACCCCTGGTGGAGAGTGGACCTGCTGGAGTCCTACATCGTCACCTCCGTCATCATCACCAACAGAGGAGACTGCTGTGCAGAAAGGCTCGACGGGGCAGAGGTTCACATTGGCAACTCTTTGCAAGAGAATGGCGCTGCAAACCCAGTGTGAGTGATCGTACAGATTTGTTGATTACAGGGTTCACCCCAGGAAATAATTTAGCAGACCTAAGCCACCCAGGCTATTTCATGATCCATTAGGTGACTGAGTCATAGCTGCACTCAGTGCACATGTAGCATTTGGGGTGTGAAACACTGCCTTTACTGTTCTTCTGGCAGGTCACATGTGGGTGTAATGTCTTACTTTATGTTGCTTTCCACCTGTTTAGTATTCCACCTAAACAACGTAATGAACTGCCTCTGCCTTCTCTCTCTCTCTCTCTCTCTCTCTCTCTCTCTCTCTCTCTCTCTCTCTCTCTCTCTCTCTCTCTCTCTCTCTCTCTCTCTCTCTCTCTCTCTCTCTAGGGCTGGTGTGATTTCTCACATCCCTGCAGGTGGTTCTTACATAATGACTTTTACCGAACCTGTGGAGGGACTTTATGTGACTGTGGTTCTACCTGGTTCAAATAAGTCCATAACGCTCTGCGAGGTGGAAGTCTACGGTTACCGTGCTCCAACAGGTGAGAATTGAAATCATGGCACGGAGGTACATTTGTCTAATTCTTTTGAAACAGCTGCAGCCACACCAAGCTATTTCATCTTAAATGATTTATTGGCTTGGTAAATTCTCTAAAACAGTTTCTCTAATGTTATGATTCGTCATCCCACTGTTGACACTGATATACAAAATTCACTTCTGCTAGCTGCTGTGGCACTTTCTCCAACAAAAATAAATCAATGCATCTGTACAACTTTCCTTGACCTCCTTTTTCTACTGCATATTTTACCACTGGAGAGTCTACTTTCCTGTTTGTGCATTATAGCGTTATGATAGTGCACACGTTTTTCAGGGGTTCTTTCTACAGAGAGCAAGAACCACTACTTATCAATGCTGATACTTGCAAATGTGTTCTGTTCACAGGAGCAAACTTGGCACTCCAGGGAAAAGCTTCACAGTCATCAGTGTATGTTTTCCAAGGCTTAGCTTACAATGCCATTGATGGAAATCGTGACAGTGTCTGGAGCCATGGTTCTTGTATCTTCACACAAAACAATCTTAACCCCTGGTGGCGTCTGGACCTGGTTGAAACCCACAAAATATTTTCTGTCAAAGTTACCAACAATGTAGATAATGGGCCAACACGACTTAATGGAGCTGAGATCAGAATTGGAGATTCTCTGGAAAATAATGGCAACAGCAACCCCAGGTACTTTACAGACCTTTAATTGTGTTACTACTGTAGTTAAAAGTTTGTGATTGAATATTTGTCATTAGTTTTGTTTGGAACCACACTTGTATGCTCTATAAATATAATATAATAATATATAATTTTGGCAATACTCACAGTAATTTCTCTTTAAAATATTTTTTACCAAAATGTGTTCAAATGATCATTCAAAGACAAACACATGTCTTCTTCTGCTAGGTGTGCTTTGATCTCAAGCATCCCTGCAGGTTTCACCGAAACCTTTGAGTGTAACGGGATGGACGGTCGCTACGTCAACATCTTCATTCCTGGGAGATACCAGTACCTGACTTTCTGTGAGGTGGAGGTGTACGGCTCCAGACTGGATTAGGTCTGAGGAGAACGATTTTCAACATCTGATTATCTTATTGATACTTTAATTTCAATCATAGCTTCATCTTCTTTTGCTAGCTGCATATTGATGGGACTTGTACCTTGTTTAACCAGAGACTCTCCGACAAAAAATTAATGTGGTTTGCCAAACATAATGAATATTAACGGATTAATGTTTCCACTCTACTTTTGTGTTAAACTGTCGCATTTATAATTAAGAAAATATGGAAAGCGACCAATTTGGCCTGCAACGGGACATATATGTATCTAATAAATTAAATACATTATAGTCAATCGGTTTAAATGAATCATGTAAAAAAACGTTTTTACAGAAATCCATGAACCGATCAGATCTTCTCTGGTTTTATTTTCTGCTTTTGATGATGTCACAACACATTTTTTGAATGCCTTTTTCATCATCAATATTATAATCCAGATGCAAATGATCAATTCAAACTGATTGTATACCTTGTATGATCAGCGTATAGTACAAATATACCTTAACTTGACTATTTTATCTCTTATAATCTGACCAGGAAGTACAAATGTATGTTTTGGGGAATTGCATGTTAACATTGTTGCAATGTACGTTCAACTAATGTCATAATGTAACCTAAACATATATGTACACTCCTTATTTACTTACATGTTGCAAGAATAAAACTTTCCATTTACTGGACTATGTGTCTGTGTGAGTTTCAAGCACCCTTAAACCTCAGTAGGTGATAATAATGTTAACATTTAACACAATATAACTGTCCAATGAGGAATGAATGAATACAGGTTAAAGAAAAACGTTTGTTTTATCCTTTCAATTTATTTCAGCAAAAACAACATCATATAATACTAGTTGTACGTAAATTGTATTTGTCATCTATCCAGAGTCCAGGTGACTGTTGAGAACTGTTCTTAATATCTAAATGCAGGCAATGACCGTACTAAAGCTCAGTTTTATAGATCTTGAACTTATTCAAAAACAATTCAGCAATAGCTTTACAAAACACAGTATGATCAGTACAAATACAAAAGTATAACGTTTATACATATACATTCACAACATAATTGATTTGCATATTACCCATACCAGTACTAGAAGCATTGGGAAGCTTTATAGCGCATTGGGGGTCAGCATGGGGGTCCGGTGGCTTTCTTGTGGGCACCGGCCGCCTGTTAAGTACCAGAACACTCCGTACTTGGTCCTTTGAAAGACTTGAACTGGAAGTGCCTAGATTGAGCTGTTGTCGGTGTAAGCCCTGTAATTGGCAAGAAAAAGAGTTTTATCTTTGGTAATTGGATGTTTTTATTGGAATCATTTTGATATTCTTTTTTACCTTCTTAAGTCTGTTGCCTCCGAAGAGCCAGATACACTTAGTTGATAGTTTTTTTGGCACACTGTATCTAAAATGCAGCTTAGTAAAACAGCCCTGCAGTAAATCTTACCTTCACCAAAGTTATAATGATGAGTGTTTGGCTGAAACTGAGATTGAACTGTATTCACCTAATCCAGTCTGGAGCCATACACCTCCACCTCACTCAGGGCTAGGTAATCGCTTCTCCCAGGAATGACGATGTTAACGTAGCGACCGTCCATCCAGTTACACTGAAAGCTTTCAGTGAAACCTGGAGGAATTCTTGAGATCACAGTACACCTTGAAGAAGAAGAACATACTTTGTTAAAACATTAAAAAATCTGTTTAATAATTGAACTCTAAGAAATCTCTTATTTCTATTGTGAGAAATGTAAGATACTGCTATGTTATGCCGAACCTATGCTCTTTGATTATTATGTTGTATCGCGCATAATTAGTTGTTTCAAACATACCCAATGACAACTCTATAAATGTTCAAATGTTTAGTTAATGGGCCTTAAAGTACCTGGGATTGCTGTTGCCATTGTTCTGAAGAGTATCTCCAACTCGAATCTCAGCTCCAACAAGTTGTAAATTAACATCTATGTAGTTGGTTATGTTAACAGAAAATATTTTGTGGGTTTTACCAAGGTTCAGGCGCCACCAAGGGTTCAAGTCGGATCCGGTGTGAGTACAAGAAGCCTGGCTCCAGAGGGTGTTTCGATTCCCATCAATAGCATTGCTTGTAATGCCTGTAGAATGAAGCGATGACTGTGTGGCTTTTCCTTGGATTGCCAGGTTTTCCGCTGCACAAAGCACATATTTGAAAATATCAACACTGATAATGGGTTTTCCTTGATGCTTTCTGAAAAACAATGTGGCCCCAATCTGTGTATGTCTTGAAAGTGGATTCCACAAGTATTTGTAATTCTCCTAACTGCAGTGAAAGTTGTGAGGATGCATGTTTTTTATTTAGATCAGAATTGCAAAACTGGAGGGATGCACCAGCAGCTACTAGTGTACATATATAAATTGTTTTCTTCAACAACAAGAGTCCAGGAGACTGTTGAGAACTGTTCTCCTCACAAGTAACTAATGTAATTAAAGAGAGATTATCTTTATTACTGTAGCGACAGGATGTGCCTGAAGTTTTTTAAATGAAAGCAGTTTTATATAAAAAGAGGCAGAGGCATCAACTCGAAAATCAAACCATGTGACACTTCATCCAAATATATTCAACTCTCACCAGTTGGGGCACGGTACCCGTAGACTTTGCAGAGTGTAAGGATCCTTTTTAAACCGGGTAGAACCACAGTCACAAAACGTCCCTCCACAAGTCCGGTAAAAGTCATTTTTAAAGACCTGCCAACTGGGATGTGAGGAATAACAGCAGCCCTAAAGAAGAGAAAGAGGAAGCATCGGAGAACATTATTTTAAAACTCCAGTACTTTAAAAGCATAAATGTATAAAAGAATAAATTACACATAACCTGCCAGAAGAAGGCAGTATTTCAAGTATCAAACGTCACATGTTAATTTATACGTCTTTGGTGATTATATAGTCCTCCACTATATAGACTATGAAGTCTTTAAGATCACTCACACTGGGTTTGCAGCACCATTGTCTTTCAAAGAGTTGCCGATGTGAACCTCTGCCCCGTTTAGCCTTTCAGCGCAGCAGTCTCCTCTGTTGGTGATGATGATGGAGGTGACGATGTAAGACTCCAGCAGGTCCACTCTCCACCAGGGGTTGGTCATCCTGCTTGTAGCGGTGCGTGAACCAGCAAGATAGTTAGATTCACGGCTTCCATCAATAGCTTTGTCTGCATCTCCATAATGGTCCGGATTACGCCCTGACTGGCTTGCTTTTCCGCGCAAGGCCACATTTTCTGTAAATCAGACATTTGAAATAAATAAATATTTGGTGGATGGAAATTTATTTTTTATCAATGAACCTGAAAAAACAATGTTGGCCACTTGGGGGCAGCCAACACAAATTGTGAAAACAACATTGACATATCACCTCCTTTTGAGTAAAGTTCTTTGCAATCAGTCACTAATTTAAACATAAATATCATGCTATTCAACAGCAATGGATATTTTTTTTAATGTTTCACTATGTCGTGAAAAGATCCACAACACACACAAGTTTTGATTGGTCAATTGTTGTCTGAGAGAGCTTTTCAACAATAATGTTTTTAGCCTCCATGAAAAATCTGTAATCTACAAACGTGCAGTTTATTTTTTAAACAATTGCCAAATTTACCAAGGGGTCAGTTCTCTGCTGTATGTTTCCTCTGGAGACTTCAGATTTCCTCATCACATTAGTATCCATACTGCACCACGTTTGTCTCCAAAGTAGTTGATGTCGCAAAATCACCTCATACTTGCAAGATTTACAATCTGAGGTTATTTTTTATTCTAAATCAGCCTTAGTGTCAAACTGCACACAGATCATTCTGCACACTGAAGCCCAAACATCCAAGTGGTGTCACAAATGGCACACAGCATGTTAACCACTTCAGTGTTTTATAACAAACCGCCCGATTTTGAAAAGCATCATTATTCAACTAAAACAACTTACCTTGACTTGCAAAATAAACTCAGAGGAAGACGAGGAGCCGCTGATTATGCAGTGCAGATGGATATGATTTAAAGTGGACCACAGTGATATTTATGTGCACATCTTATCAGGGTACATGTTGTTATTCATTGATGATTTACCCACAGATTACCTTGTCCTTTGGGCAGATAAAGCTCATTTGGATTAAGAAATGAAAAACTTTATTGCTAAATCAACAGACACTTCTCATTCAAATGTAAAAACATCCAGTTATAAAACAGGGCACAGGTCAACACTAGTCAAAAATAATCAACATAAATAATATAATATGGCAGCTAATAGAGAACCGCAGTGACGCGTCCAAAAACCCAGAAGTAAGTTAGCATTTTTAGCACTTCCAGTTCCTTCGTCAAAAAGCAATGCATTTTTTCCATAGGGTTTTGGAAAATAGCTCGAAATAAGGTCTGTGGTTGACACAAATTTAAGAGATAAATCACGTTTTGTTCTACGACATTAAATACATCAGCAGTGACCCCACTGGGGATTTTTGAAGAGTTTACGTGTCTGAAAAACGATGGTTGTTACCGAGTGGCTGAATAGGACTACAGAAATTGTCGAGGCCGTTGTACGTCATTACGCCGAACACGTAAACACTCCCGCTAAGTTTGTTTTCCCCTGTGTTCTGCTTGAAAGCAAGTACATGCCTATCTTTAGTATCTCTGTATATCTATATCTGACCATTAGAGTTTGTATTTTTGGAATTGTCTTTTTTAACACCGTAGTTTTACAAATTATAGAATAATTAACTACCAGTGTTTTCCAATTTTACTCGGCAGTTCGTTTCGTTAGCTAACGTTAGCTAAAGCTGGCGCTACTAGTTAGCTATGCAATGGTAAGTAAAGATAATGAATACATCCTATTAAAACCTGTGTGGCTTATATGATAAGTCTAATTAGTACAAGCAGCATAACGTTTCACCATGTAACTAAAGATTGTAGTCAGGGAAATCAGTTTGACATATTGAACTAATAACAAATCACCTCTGGCTGGCAGAGAACTCTCTGCTCCATAGCTTCTCTTGGACGTAAAATCACATGTACATTTTACATTTATATTCCATTTAATATTCTATCCCTCACATACTTTTGTATGTATAATAACTTATATTTTGTTTTTCTTGTTATGCTGCTGCAACACAAACATTTCCCAAATTGGGATCAATACAGTAATATCTTATCTTAATTAATTAAGAAATATAACTATTATAATTAGTGTAGCAGCTGACACCTATTTTCAATATGGATTAATCTACCATTTATTTCTTTAGTTCAATTTTCATCTATAAAAATGTCAAAATAGTGAAAATGTTCACAAGACTTATCAAAGTGCAAGGTTATATCTTTAGATGTTTTGTTTTAGCCTATGTACTGTATGTCTTAATGCTCTTACAGTATATGTGACGGTGTGACTTCCATGAAACTAATATTTTATATCTTCCCAACAGATGAGCTGACAGGAAACCTAACACTCTAACAACCACAATATTGCAAAGGCGAGTAAATGTAAATTAAAAACAATTCACAATTTTTTTATTTCTTCTTCTTTCTTGCAGTGAGGTGAAGCTGACCTTGCACTTGGTGCCAGTAAGGATGTTCCTCACGCAGGCTGAATGTTTCTCCTTCCTTACTGACACAGAAGCCCTTGATTTGCAATGCTTCACTAATTGTCATTTCCCTTGCTCCGTGGGGACACTTTACCTCCAGCACAGCGGAAGACCCTACCAGACCATCTGGAGATGCCCCCAACAATCCTGATAGGGAGAGCCACAAACATGACTCATGGACCTGCATCTGGGTTGCAGTGGTGAATGCCCTGACGCCCTCACATTCATTCATAGTCCCCCATTGTACAGACAAAACACCATCAAGGGCCTGTTGTTGCCTTAGCACCCTGGCAATAAAGGAAGCAGTCACACGCTTTGACCTCAGGACAGCTCCAAAGTTGCTGGCAGTCAACCTTCCTTTCCTGAACAAATGCCAGTTTGGGTTGGTTCGCTGACCAGTGGTAGCCACCTGAATCGCCCTCTGTTGCTCTTCAGACAATGCCATGCTTGCCACAATTGCCTCAGGTCCCTGATGCCCAACAGATTTGATAATTTCAGGAACAGTAAGTGTTTCCAAGCTGTAGTGTTCCTCTTCTGGCTCGGGGGAGAGAAGCCAAGAAATTCCTGAAAACCTGCCCCCGAGTCTGTCCCTCAGCCAGTCACGATCTTCGGAGGTGGGCTCTCTTGTCAGCGGGTTAAATTAGTTATTGGTTTCAACAGTCATATTAAAACAGTTACTAAATCAGCTTACTATCACCTAAAGAACATATCTAGGATTAAAAGACTAATGTCACAGCAGGATTTGGAAAACATGTCCATGCTTTGATCTTCAGTAGACTGAACTACTGCAATGGTGTCTTCACAGGTCTCACTAAAACATCTATTAGAAAGCTGCAGCTGATTCAGAACACCGCTGCTCGAGTCCTCACTAACACTAAGAAAGTGGATCACATCGCTCCAGTTCTGAAGTCTTTACTCTGGTTCCTCACTAACACTAAGAAAGTGGATCACATCACTCCAGTTCTGAAGTCTTTACACTGGTTCCTCACTAATACTAAGAAAGTGGATCACATCACACCTGTTCTGAAGTCTTTACACTGGCTTCCTGTGTGTCAAAGAATAGATTTCAAAATACTGCTGCTGTTTATAAAGCACTGAATGGTTTAGGCCCAAAATACATTTCTGACCTCCTGCTAAATGATGAACCATCCAGATCTCTCAGGTCTTCAGGGACTGGTCAGCTTTCTGTCCCCAGAGTCAGAACTAAACATGGAGAAGCAGCGTTCAGTTATTATGCTCCAAATATCTGGAACAAACTCCCAGAAACCCTAAACTCTGACTACTTTGAAATCCAGACTAAAGACTTTTCTTTTTGTCGCTGCTTTTAATTGAACTATTCATATCTTAAACTGCACTGTAACTTTTATCCATGTATTTTTTCTTTTAATATTTATTTTATTAACTTCTCTTTTTAATGACTGATTTTAAATGCCATTTTCTTAATGTCTTTCATTTTTTGTAAAGCACTTTGAATTGCCTTGTGTTGAAAAGTGCTATATAAATAAACTTGCCTTGCCTCATAAAGATTTCATGTGACACATACAATTGATTTGTTGATGGGAATTAATGTGAATAAATTAACTCTAGATTAACGGTACTCTTGCTATCACTACTCACCGACACTATAAACCTTGTCCCTCATGCTAGCCCTGACAACACCGGTAAGCACACCTTCATCTAGGCTGCACTGTAACGTGTCCTGACTTGTAGTGGTTCTCTCCTCTATCTACACTCTTCTTGTCATCTTTGTAAAACGATATCAGACTGGTAATTGACACAGCCATGACTTCTAGTTAAATTCAGTGTGGCTAAAATGAAAAGCTTCGTTAAAATATACAAGCAGGCGAAAGTCAAATTCAGCTTTATTGTCAAAAATTCTACATGTGTTATACATCCAGAAATATCGAAATATCGTTTCCCACAGTGTGACATGTATACATAAAACAAAAAGGGCCTAGATAAACGTGGTATACATTAAACAAAACAAAAAGGGCCTAGATAAACGTGGTATACATTAAACAAAACAAAACGGGCCTAGATAAACGTGGTATACATTAAACAAAACAAAAAGGGCCTAGATAACCGGGGTATACAGTTTAAAATGTTAATATATTTAAAGTGTTCAAAGTGCAGTTTCAGTGCAAGTCAGTTGAAACGATCTTAAGTTGGCGTGACGTTGAAGTCGTGCGACCCTGCTGCTGCACTGGCTTGTAGTTCGTTTATAGCATAACGTTAGCATTTCGCTTTTGGCGACTAGATTTATGATTCAGAAATTATAAAAGTAGGGTTGACATGTGGAGATTATCCGGCTGAAAAAAACGTGATCCCTCTCTTAAATGTGTGTCAACCACAGACCTTATTTCGAGCTATTTTCCAAAATCCTATGGAGAATTTGCATTGGTTTTTCAAGAAGGAACCGGAAGAAGTTTACTTCCGGGTTTTATGACGCGTCACTGCGGTTCTCTATGGTCACATGTCAAAATCGAAGAAGGGGGGCCAGAGATATGTAAAATCCACCCAAATGGCCCCAGAAGAGGTTTCTTTTGCTAAATCTGTCTAAAAAGGTCAAATATCACTTGTTTTGCATCAATCTTAATACAGGGTACTTATTATGTGTTGTACTTTGGATTCCTAAAGCTTTTAGTACTAACCCATCATCCAAGGTTAGTTTTCACTATAAGTACAACATATTTTTTGGACGGACACTATAATTTACAGTTTTTTACCATGTTCAATCTGAATTTTCTTTAAAATAAAAAACACATATATTGATTCTGACTTTTCTACATCCACCTCAAAGGTTTATATTTACTTTGAGAAAAAAGATTATTAATTTAACCCTTTTAGAAGGGAAGATATGGTCATTTGTTCTGGGAATGTCATTTTCGAGCCTGAAACCTGAAAAACAGGCTTGGGGCTTAAGAGGTTTTAAAGAGTCTTTGGAAAATGTTCTTCCTATATTTGGAAGCTTTGAAATACAATTGTTACTGCATATCATTCAGCTTTCAGCAGGCACACTTTCATTCTTAATCCAGTTATAAAATGACAGAATAGGTGTTTTTTATGGCAAAACAAGTAGACTGCCTCTAACTGTGCCCTGTCAGAATTGTTTTGTAAATATCCGAATTTTTGGTGAAATACAACTGTATGGCCTTAACAAGGTTCTCTTTCTTTCTTATTGTATTTTTTGCCAAAGGAAGTCTTGTTATTAATTATTTCTACAGAAAAAATATAAACAGCTGAGGCATACTTGAAAGTGGTCTTTGTTTGGGCCTCCAGACATACATTAGTTGTTTGAACTTTAATATTGTCTGTGGCCCTTCAGTTATCAAGATACCACTCTTACAGACATGACGGGGATTGATCTTCTGATCTAACTTTGGGTAAGAAAGCTTTCAGATGACTTTTATAATATTTGTCTATTTTGTCTGAAAATGCAAAACTTGCCTTCAGAACCTGCTTTCACTGTTCTTAAATGATTGATAGAAAAATAAAAATCAGTTATTTTCTTATGACATAAGACAAGCACATTCGCAGAAGGTGTACAAGTCCCGTGTAAAAGCAAAAGTTACGGCAGACTTTTGTTGCAATTCTCCACCAGTAAATCTTGACGTCATGCAAACAATGAAATGTAAAAGTCACTTTTTATTTTGGATGCTTTGTGTACACATTACAGCATCTTTGCAAATCCATTACATTGAATGCTAATCCAGTGCAGAGCCATACACCTCCACCTCACAGAGGATCAGGTATTCCCATCTTCCAGGGATACCTATGTAAACATAGCGGCCGTCCATCCCGTTGGGAACCTCGAACACAGCAGTTTCACCTGCCGGGATGCTGTTGATTAAAGCAAACCTGTAGAAGAAGCAGAAATCACTACATTAACCTCAGGAAGGGTTTATTGAAGTAACAGGCTTTTCATTTTAAGTTCAACATGCACTCAAAGCGTCATTAGGTTTCTGCGCTTTACTTGTTTAGAATGTTGGTTGCAGATCTTTTAATAAGGTCTTGATAATGAACAATATTTATATTTCAGTAATGTTTAAATAAATGTTTTCAAATCATGTCACAGAATCACAATGGACGACCCTCGAGCAGGCCTTTAATTTGGCGACCTTGCTATTTGTCCATTTCTGTGATCAGATCAGAACACATTGCAGGAATCATTCATACATGAAGGGTATTCCCGCTCCAATCCTATTTCTTGGCAATGTAAGGATTTTTAATCCAAAATGTATCACCAGGTAAACTTGAGAGAGAAAAACTGAATCATGTTCCTCAAACGTGTTCCAACAAAATACCAATTTAGTGACTTTTTAATATTATTATTGTAATAGGACAGGCTTTAAGTTACCCTGGATTGTCAGCACCATTGTTTACAAGAGAATCTCCAATGCGGATCTCGGCTCCATTGAGTCGTTCGCAGTCTTCATATGCGTTAGTTATCTTAACAGAAAACACTTTGTGTGTTTCGGGCAGAGCCAGCCTCCACCAGGGGTTCAATTCCCAGGCTGTGCAACTGCAGGAACCCTCAACCCACTTGGAGGCCCGATTCCCATCAATGGCATAAAATGCATTGTAAAACCTATACATTGATGACTGTGCGGCTTTTCCTTGAATGGCCAGGTTCTCTTCTGCAACAAAAAAACAAATCAAAGATTTAGGTTAAATCAATAACATGTATGACTCCTGATGCAGATTGTTTTTTATTATTCTGTTTCACCATGACTCTCAAAAGATTGGATTTAATTTGCCGTCAGGATGAAGGACATAAAAGGGATAACCCCACCATATATAAACAAATAACTACCATATATTATTTGTTATTGGAAAAGAGGAATTAAAGTAATATTATAGTCTATAATATATTGAGTCTATAGTTAAAGTTATCTATAACTACAACTGCAGTAAGTTTAACTAAATGTCAGGTTTGGCAAATTAAACTTTATATAAAATAAGACCTGTTTTAGTAATCATAAGTGACATGAGAGGCTGGTACATCCTTTCTCTTGTTCCTATCAATGGGACCATATTTTACAACTTGAACATCATGCTGGATTGAAGAAGACTTGAAACAAACAATTGAGATCATAAACTAATAGTTACACTCTTTCCAGCGGTAATACATCAAGTGAGTTGCAGGAAAAATGTTCATAGACTTCTACACAATCAGACCTTTAGAAAGAATGTGTGGCGCAGTGGATAGAGCCAGGTTCGAACACCACTGCAGTCAGCATGTCGTTGTGTCCCTGAGACACTTCACCCAATATTGCTCCTTTGGGGATTGTCCACTGTATTGAGTATGTAAGTCGCTTTGGATAAAAGCGTCTAACATGTAATGTAATGCAGGTTTAAGGCACTTCTGCATTGAGTTCACTTTTCAGCCACTTGGCTGATATGACAGTTCCTTGATGAGATGGAAATCACACATTATTTATGTTAGATCCCAAACCCTCACCAGTTGGGGCATGGTACCCGTAGACTTCCACCTCACAGAGGCTCAGGTACCTTCCATTACCCGGTGAATGCACAGACACATAGCGTCCCTCCACACGATCAGTGAAAATCAGAATGTACAATGCCTCTACTGTAGAAATGTCACCAGCCCTAAAAGAAAGAGAACAAAAGTGATAAAGAAAGAAAAACGTGAATGACATGTTATACCCCTAAGGCATGCAGCTCTTTAAGCCCTCTGCTCTGGCTCCCTTGAGTTTAGACATAAATAAGAAGGAAATAAAATACAAGAATTTGTAGGACTATTTAAATGTGGTTGCATGCTTGAAAATATTTCGTATCTTGTATTTTGAGGTGATACTGTGACACATAAATAAAAAACTAAACGGTTTTAATAAGGTCAACTAAAATATGCGTCACATCCTGCTACGGTCCCGCGCCAGGGCCTTTTCTTGCAGGCAAATAACCTGAACCCCGGCTCGATGAGCGAAAAATGGATAAATCAAAGAAAATAAAAGTATTAGAGGAACACAGAGGGTTTAATTCAGTAAAAAAACGGAAGAGGAAGACAACTGACGATCTTCAGTTATAATTCAATCAGTAAACTATTTTTATGGTGCAGCTATATGTTTTATTTATTTCAAAGTGGGTCAATTTGAATTGTATTTATTTTCCTTCAAATGTGCAGAGGACTCCCCAAGTGCTGTGTTTAATTTATTTTAAAGTAGGCCTTTGTATTTTTTTTAATTTTCCTTATAAGAGTTCTTTGTTTATTATTATAGGTTAACAGTTTTATAATGTAATAAATAATAAATGCAAAACAACTGTAGTTTTTGTCTATGATAATACATACAACTATATATAGTAACAATATATACAACTTTATAATTTATCAAATATGTTTTGCGACTCCAGACAAAAAAAAGGTTTGGAAAAATTGCTCTTTCGTTTCAAAAAGGTTGCAGACCCCTGCTCCAAGGCTTCAACAGCTAGATAAAAGGTAACTGGTAATTTCATCATAGACTTCTATACAATCTGAGTCCTTTTTGCAATCAGGGGGGCACCCACTGCGAGATATTAAAGACGATGCAAGTTTAACGCACTTCAGCATTGCCTATATTTCTGATAAGCAATGCAAATAAGTAAAATGTCATGGTTGAAACATTTAGGAACAGTTTCTATGAGAATCTACAGGCAGAGGTGGGTAGTACATTTACAGTTCAGAGGTACTTGTACTTAACTTGAGTATTTCCATTTAATTCAACTAGCTACTTTTAACTAAATGTATCCCTAACAATTAAACTAGGGGACTAACTCTTTCAGGCACAAAACATTAAAATCATATAAATAAAATTAAAATTGTAAAATGCTTCTTAATGCATGAATATATCTAGAAATGTCACATATATATACATATATACATTTAATCATTAAGTACATTTTGCTGATAATACTTTTGTACTTTTACTTAGACCCCAAGCCTGTTTTTCAGGTCGCAGGCTCAAAAATGACATTTCCAGAACAAATGACCATAACTACACTTCTAAAAGGGGAACATTTATAATCTTTTTTCTCAAAGTAATGATAAACCTGTGAGTTGGATGTAGAACAGTCAGAATCAATATAGATGTTTTTTATTTTTAAAGAAATGTCAGATTGAACATAGTAAAATCCTGTAAATTATAGTGTCTGTACAAAAATAATTATTTACTTATAGTGAAAACTACTCTTGGATGATGGGTTAGTAGACTAAAAGCTTTATTAATCCAAAGTACAACATATAATAAGTACCCTGTATCAAGATTGATGCAAAAAAAGTGACATTTGACCTTTTTAGAGAGGTTTAGCAAAAACAACTCCACCTCTGGGGCCATTTGGGTGGAAATGGGCGTTTTTGCCGTTTCTCTGGAACCCATTGGTCGATTTTGATGATTGACATCTCTTTTTAACCGCTAGAGCCAATGTAATCGAGGGAAGGTTCCACATACACACACAGGTTACCAAATAAGGAGTGAGGGTGACGCGTAGCCAAAAACCGGAGCTGCAACACACTCTGCTGGCTACCATTAGCACTTAATTTGTATTCTCCAATTTTTGGATACAAATTTAATTATGGATTATCAATAATGTTTTCAAAGTGACGGACACATTGGATTAACCTATGGATTAACCTTCAACCGCGTTTTTTCTCGTTTTAATTCCATTGAACACGACTTTTGATCAGAATAACAGCTAAGGTGAGCATATCTCCGTGTTTTGCTACCTAAAGCTACTCGTGTGTTGTCTGTATTTGCTTCCCCTGTCACGAGTTCTGATCGCTCAGTGATGATCCTTATTTTTCTATAATCTGTAGACTCTCAGGATGTTATCTAAGCTTGTTTGTGCAGATCCAATTAGTATATCGATCGGTATAGCTAGAGTTCTGTGCTAACTTCGTTAAGACTTTTTCGCTCAGGGCTAATTCAGAGGCTCAGCGTTAGCCTTGTGTTTTTTTGGCAAAAAAAAAAAAAATCATCAGTTAGCTGAGTTTCTTCCTGTTACATGGATATGAAACATTCATAGTTTATTAAATCTTAAGAAGCTCTCAGACACTGTTGCTTGCAGATGTTGTGGTTTCGGACCCGCCGAAGGGTCCGTGGGGTCTAAGAGGGAAACATTTTGAATGCAGGACTTTTCCTTGTAATTAAATATTTTGAAACTAGGGTATCTGTATTTGTACTCGAGTAAAGCATCTTAATACACCTCTGTCTACTGGTGGTGAGCAGTTAACAGGGGAGAGGATAAAATAAACAAAATGCTCAGTCAGTTACACAAAACAAATGTTTAAAATGTGTGCAGGAAATGTCTTACACTGGGTTTGATGCACCATTGTTGAATAAAGAGTTGCCGATGTGGACCTGTGCCCCCAAAAGGTTTGCAAAACAGCAGTCTCCTCTGTTGGAAATGATGACAGAGGTGACGACGTAGGGCTCCAGCAGGTCCACTCTCCACCAGGGGTCGCTTTCTGCATCAGTGTGGGTGCACGATCCAGAAAAGAACTTATTGTCACGGTTTCCATCAATAGCGTTGCTGGCAGCTCCAAATGCGAAATAGAAACGGTCTGACTGGGTCGCTTTTCCACGCAATGCCACGTTTTCTAGAAAAGTAGACAGGTGAATATATAATTATAATACAAATTGGAAAATGGTTTGAGCTACATTAGTGTTCCAACAGATAACTGGTCCTGAATATTCAACAACTAAAGAAAACAGAAAATAGAAAATACACAAATTAGATGCTGCACGTTTCTCAGAAAGTAAATGATGAGTTGATATTAGACCTGTGAACGGTGATGATTAAAAACTATTCCATTGTGAGTTGGGTTACGCTTTCTGAATGTGCAGCATGTTGCCTCAGCATGCACGTGTTGCCAACTTGATACAGATGTTTATCAGTGTTTTTATGTCTATGCAGTGTTTTATTTCCAAACACTGAACACGTGCTGATGAATTGGAGATTGAATGTGTTTTCTGTATTTGTTTGTGCCGCTTTGCTGGGATTTCTTACATAGCGATGTGTTCACAGTTACATTTAAACCAACCCGGTATCACGGCAAGACGTGAACATGTGACGATTTACCATGCTGGGAGACGTAAAGATGTCACGATTTCGTCCCTTCAAATGTGACAGTTACACGGTATTGTTAACATGGCCCAAATACCCGGAAATGCCAAGCAAATTCCAACACGACGGTCGGTTGTTGTTGTCAATATTAATATAATAATGATTTATTTTCTAATAGTCACACTCGATTTGGACGATTTTCTTGTTGCCCCAGCTAGTCGACACCTCTTTTAGCAGAAACAAAGGCTACATTAAACTATTAAATCGATGTTAATCCATGTGTGCGGTTGTGGAATTAACGGATGTGAAGTTGTGCGATTGCGTTGCCAGGCAACAACTTGGCTTCATGTTAATTTACAAACTCTTCAACTCGAACCTTAGTTATATTTAAAAACATTTTAGATGGCCTCACGGAATACTTTAATATAAATAAATATTTAAATGTGAAGGACTGTGTGTATAAAAAAATTAATCCGTAAAAACAATACCGGAAAAAGCATTTAAAAAAATAAAAATAATACTTTATTACGAGTTTTCTTGCTTTTCTCTTTGAAAGTCATCACATAACGGGATTGTAATACACGGTTCGGCTGCATTAAATATGACATATCTGCCGTAGTTCTCTATTTATAGAGCCCTGATGAGAAGACTTCTAGACAAACAGGAAGAACTGCCGCCAAAACTGAATACGTGACAATAAATATATCAGCAATTAAACAACATCTTAGATTACTTTTCACACAACACGTCTCTTTGCAGTATCAACACTAATTCGGCTGATTTTTATATTTGATCCAATTGGTAGATAGGCTGTATTTAGACCATAACGGTGCAGAGCTGATAGAAAGGGACACCTAGTGGTTAAAGCACGTTATGTAATTGTATTATTTTATATTATTAGATATTAATAGGAGGATGTACAAAACAGAAAAACTAATAAGGCTTTATTTAAACATTAAAGAATACTTTAGATTAAAGGTGGGGTAGGTAAGTTTGAGAAACCGGCTCGAGATACACTTTTTGTTATATTCCATCAAATGCTCTTAACATCCCGATAGCAATGAGTATCTGAAGTGCTTTGACAATAAATCCATGCAAAAATGTAATCTGTGGAAGCTGTGGTGCTGTAAAAAGCAAGACCAATCATTTGAGCCGGCCCGGCTAAAGTAACTGGATGGCCTACCTGCCTGTCAGCCTTCCATCTGTGCACAAACTTATCTCGTGCCCTCATTGGTCATGTGCGCGTTCGTGTGTGTTGGAGGAGGGGCTCTGTGAGGAAGTGGCAGATTTTTTCCGGCTGTGTATTTTCAAATTCTAGCGCACTCCAGCTGGTTTCTCCAAAATTACCTACCCCACCTTTAAGGTCTTCTTTTGAATAAGAGGGGGGGGGGGGGCTTCAGGAAAGTCGACGGGGGGGCTCGTGGAGTACTTCGTGACCACAGAGCGTGAACGTTGTGATCAGCTGTTTTAGCACAGTTCTCCAGTGAAGGGGGGGAGTCTCCCTCCGCAGCCGGTTGGCGTAGTTTTGGCACAATTCCGTTGTACAGAGCGACGTTAACAGCAGCCCTGTCTGTGCACACGGAGACCGACTGTCGTCCGGTGATATAACCGCCTTCTGGAAAAGCTTCACAAGTACCGTCGGTACGCAAACGCGCTTTGTGACACAAGTGACGGTACGCATTTCAGATTGTTGCCGCGCATGCGTACCTGCGTACCAGTTATGTGCACCCCTGCTTATAAGATGTATGTAGATAGTATAAGAAATGTGCAAAATATGACAGTTTAATGGTGGAGGTATACACACATATTGATAGATGTCTTGTAATGCACTGTTGAGGAACCTGCGACCCAAGTTTTTAATTCATTGCATAACTACACCGTAGTTGTGTATAATATGATATCTCAATAAACCTTAGAAAATCTTGAAATCTTGAAAGGGATGTGCAAAATATTCATTATATACAGTCTTTAATTAACTATCAGTAGAGAATAACGAGTAATAAAGATACTTTATACGGATCCTATTAATATCTAATAATTAATGCTGTCAAAATTATCGCGTTAACGACGGTAATTAATTTTTGGAATTAATTGCGTTAAAATATTTAACGCATTTAACGCATGCGCAGAATGGCCCGCCAACACACTAGAGGTCGCTCTAGTGTTCCAGCGGGGCGGATGCATGTAAACAGCATGGAGCTAGAACAACAGGTTGGCCCTCTGGATGGGGAATTTGAGTTCAGAAAGAACAAAGATGGAACAATAAATAAACAAATAGTTATTTGCACAAACTGCAAGAAGGAGTTTCAGTTCCACCGCAGCTCTTCAAGTTTAAAGTACCATCTCAATGCTAAGCATGCGTTTGTTGGGGTTTCCACTTCCAGTGCAACACCTGGCTTGCGTCAGACCACCCTGAATGAACACAGGCCAGTAAGCAAGTCCACCTCGGATTAATTAACCAACACAATTGCCAAATGGGTTGCAAAGGACTGTAGACCGATTAGCATCGTTGAAGACAAGGGCTTCGGCAATGTTTTGAAAGTTGCGTCCCTCGACACATCTTACAAGCCACCATCAAGAGGCACAATAATGACTAGAATCCACAAACTCTATGACAATGAAAAGGAGAAAAAAAAGAGGCTTTAGCTCAAGCGGATTATATCGCCCTGACAGGACACCACTGGACGTCAGTGAGTAACTGCACATCAAATCACTGAGACATGGGAATTGAAATCCTTTGCGCTAACTATAATGAAAACAGAAGAACGTCACTTTGCGGAGGCGTGTGCAGAACAGTTCCAAATTGTACCACGCCTGTGGGAAATTGAAGGGAAAGCTACAACCATAGGAACTGACAGTGCGCGCAATATGATTGCGGCGGCTCGTATTCTACCTTACGATCACATGCCCTGTATTGCTCACATCTTACAGAGAAGCATCACTGTGAGTCTCTCTGACAGTGGATTTGTCGGTGCGTTGGCCAAGTGTCGCAAAATTGTGGGCCATTTTAAGCACAGCCCGGCTAACACAGCGGAGCTGCAAGTAGAACAAGCGGCACTCGGATAGAAGCAGGAGACACTGATCCAAGACGTTCCAACACGGTGGATTTCCACGTTGGAAATGGTCAAGCGCTTGATCCGCAACCAAGCTGCAATAAAAGCAACCCTGGATCAACAGCAGCATAAACTTGTTATGCTGACGCCACCAGAATGGTACAAAATCCAGAGACTGGAGACCCTTCTAGAGCCCTTCCATCATATAATGTGACCATTCATTGTAGACTGAAATTAAATTAATTTTAAACGTTAATCTACTATTAAATGTAACAACTCTCTGTATGTGTCTCTGTGTGTGTGTGTGTGTGTGTGTGTGTGTGTGTGTGTGTGTGTGTTCCACTGCAGGTATTTAACTGAGATCCTGGGTGGGGAGGCCTACGTCTCCTGTTCTGTGGTACTACCTGCCCTCTGCCACTTGCATCATGTACTGGAAGTCTCTGATGAGGACCCTGCATATGTGGTGAGATTTAAGGCAAAATTCAAGGAAGACCTAGCCTCCCGCCAAGAACACACCAACAATTCATGGCTCAAGATTGCGACGGCACTGGATCCAGGTTTTAAAGACTTAAAGAGCCTGCCCAAGACAGACAGAGAAGCGGTGTGGACCACACTTGGAGGCATGCTGCGTTCACCACCCAGAAGATCTGCACATACTGAAAATGGGCCACCCAAGAAGAAAATGAACATTCTTCTACAGATGGGCTAAGATTCAGAATCGGAGGAAGAGGTACAGCCTGACAGAGCCATACACAGGTACAGAGCAGAGCCCACCACTAGTATGGAGGACTGTCCCTTGCAGTGGTGGTCATCTCATGCAGGAGCCCATGACAAGCTGGCCCCACTGGCTCGCAGATATCTAGCCACTCCTGCATCCACAGTTCCATGTGAAAGACTCTTCTCAGTTGCAGGTCACATTGTGCAAAAGAAGCGGTCAGCTTTACTCTCAGAAAATGTGGACACGTTGGTTTGCCTCAGCAACTGGATAAGGATGAATAGAGAAGAGGGCCACATGTAATTGTGCAGGCCATGTTGTGTTGGCCATGTTCTTTTGGTTTGATATAAAAAAAGAAAAAAAAGAAGGAAAAAAAGAGCCAAATGGCTATTGGCTAAGTTGGCCAGTAAGTGTGTTAAAGAAAGAATGTTCTTAACAACACTATCCTATTTTGTTTAGAGCAGTGCTTTTCAACCCTTTTCATATCAAGGTCCATTATTCGTTCTGCATTTGAGCCACGGACCACCATTTGATGAGATTTAGACTCTTGGACCCAAGACTTTGAATATTTTGTTATCGTTGGATACGATTTTGTCCACAATTCCATGCTGTATTGATGGATTGATTATAATAAACATACATACATATTACTGTATGTTAAATGGATATACCCGCCTTCTTTCATTTATCTTTCCATTCCCACATCAATATACATAAAGAAATGTTCAGCATGGTAGTTCGAATGGTGATTAACCATGATTAATTAATTTTTAAGCTGTGATTAATCTGATTACAAATGTTAATCGTTTGACAGCCCTACTAATAATACAAATAATACAATTAAATAACGTGCTTTAACCACTAGGTGTCCCTTTCTATCAGCTGTGCACCGTTGTGGTGTAAATACAGCCTATCTACCAATTGGATCAAATATATATACAAAGTCAGCCAAATTAGTGTTGATACCGCAAGGAGATGTATTGTGTGAAAAGAAATGTAAGATGTTGTTTAATTGCTGATATATTTATGATCCACGTCACGTTTTCAATTTTGGCGGCAGTTCTTCCTGTTTGTCTAGAAGTCTTCTCATCAAGGCTCTATAAATAGAGAAATATGGCAGATTTAATGCAGCCGAAACGTGTGTTACAATCCCGTTATGTGATGACTTTCAAAGAGAAGAGCAAGCACACTCGGAATAAAGTATTATTTTCTTTTCTTTATTTTTTTCGATTTTCACATCGCATAAACACCAAATCCCAATGTGCATTGTGGCTAAACCATCCAATCACCGAGCTGAGGATCTTGCCTACGTCTGTTTCCGGTATTGCTTTTGACGTATGTATTTTGTTATACACACAGTCCTTCACATTTAAATGTTAATTTACATTAAAGCATTTCGTGAGGCCTTCTAAAATGTTTTTAAATATAACTACGGTTCTAGTTGAAGAGTTTGTAAATAAACATGAGGCCAAGTTGTTGCCTGGCAACGCAATCGCACAACGTCACATCCGTTAATTCCACAACCGCACACATGGATTAACATCGATTTAATACATTAATGTAGCCTTTGTTTCTGCTAAAAGCGGTGTCGACTAGCTGGGGCAACAAGAAAATCGTCCAAATCGAGTGTGACTATTACAAAATAAATCATTATTATATTAATATTGACAATAACAACTGACCGTCATGGTACAGCATTTGCTTGGCATTTCCGGGTATTTGGGCCATGTTAACAATACCGTGTAACTGTCACGTTTGAAGGGACAAAATCGTGACATCTTCACGACTCCCAGCATGGTAAATCGTCACATGTTCACGTCTTGCCGTGATACCGGGTTGATTTAAACAGTATTACCACAATAACAATAACTAGCTATTTGAGCAGCAAAACATACAGTATATATCTAATGTGAGCAGTGAGATTACAATATTTTATGCATTACATAATTCTTTTTTTTGGAGCTAAAGCTATAGTCTTAACAAAAGATGTTGAAACTGCTATAATAAGTGTAAAGGTAAAGTTTACATGCATTTGTATTAAGGGTGACTTATCAACTAAGGAACAGTTGGGCTAATTACGATTAGAAAAGGATTTAAAAAGAACAATCTCACAATATCGCTTGGGGCACCAAGTTGGCCAGGGACGGCCCTGCGGACAGCCTTACAGTCACTTCCCTGTTATTTTTTATAGGGAAAGCGTCATATATAAACGATTCATACTCACGATAAATGGAGGCAGAGCACGTCTCCATGAGGAGCATAAGAAGGAAAACATTGAGTTTCATCATTCTGGATGAGACCTAGGATAGTCATTAATAAAATATATTTAACATAAAACACATTTCTTTGTTATTTCTGAAAGGCATAATTTAAGAAATGAAAATCAAATCTAAGTGTATTGAAGTAGTTTTAAACATTACGACCATGATCCCGCCCCTTATGTCTTTGACCAATGGGAAGTAAAGGTTAAAGTTGAACATATTTAATACCACTGTTAATTAAATTAAAGCTGCAATTTGAATGTATACTTTATGATGAAGACCTTTCATGAAGAAGAACGAATAATACTATTTTAAATAATTAACAATGGGGAAGAGCTCGGTTAAATCCTTGACTTTGATTGGATATTCCTTCTCTGAGAATACATGATTATTCGTAACCTGTCTGTAAGTTACAAAGCATCCCTGACACACCGGGGACAAATATTTATGTATAAAAGACATCAAAAAGTGTATTTTGCTTGATAGGTCCCCTTTAAAAGGAGGATAGTGCAACACACAATCAGGTGACAGGTCAAAATGCATCAGAGTGAATTGAGAAAGTGCAGCAGAGAGCAGGAGTTTGCTTCCTAAAAGGCTTGAGTTTTTTTCAAAGACTTCCACTGAGAAGGCATCCCTGATGTCTCTAGGTATTTTGTTCCATAGCTTTGGGGCATAATTAACTGGGGCTGTTTCTGGGAACCTCTAACAAACCAGCAGCAGAGGAACGCAGTGTTCTTGACGGCTTGTGGCTGACAAGGGAGTTAGCAATATAGCTAGGTCCTTGCCCATTAAGGGCCTTATATGTCAGGAGGTTGACCTTAAAATCAATCCTAAAGTAAACAGGAAGTGAGTGCAGAGCGGCTCAAACTGGACTAATGTGTTCTCTCTTCTTAGTTCTGGTTATCCGCAGAGCTGCAGAGTTTTGGTTGAGCTGAAGTCTGTCAGTCGTTTTTTCGGGAGGTCACTGAAAAGTGCATTACAGTAGTCTATCCAGCTTGAAAATAATAATTCTTAATACAAAATGCTTGAAACATACAAGATTTTTAAATAAAATCGTAGGAATGAGAATTGAAATGCTTACCCTGATTCCCGGTGAGCATAGAGGTTTTGTCCCAACAAAATAACTGAGTCAAAGTTACTTGATCTCAGAACTTCAAGAAGTGTCTGTAGATAAAAATCCTTAAAGCTGAGCTATTTGTATGATATCTTCCCCCAAAGTCAATCAATAATCATGATCAGCATCCAATCACTGAATACCATGTAGTATACTCCCATGCACATGAACCCAGTTTTAGTCAGCAGATCAAGGTTCCAGTAGTTATCTAATGACACACTGATGAACAACAGTTTCATTTAGCTAGGTTTTAGTTTATCACATTGACATATATATATTGTATATATATTATCTCATAGCTACAAATGCAAGACAAATATATGTTTATATGATGCTGTGTGGGAAAAGTACTCAGATCTTCTACTTAAGTAAAAGTAGAAGTAGCAGAGTGTAGGAAAACTGTGTTACAGTTAAAGTCCTCCATTCAAAATATTTATATATTTATTTACACTGAGACACAAACACACAGTGGCGGTGACCCTGGAATGAGATCACAGTGACACAAATACTGACACAGCACACAGGTGCAAACAAAGACAATTTAATGTTGTGCCCTCAATCAGATCCATGTACGAGATAAGGATCGGTGTACAAACACAGAAGAGCCGCTCGATCCCTCACAATGGCACCGTGACCTTTCAGAGAAACATTCCTCACACACAGAAACAGCAGAGATGATGTGCGGCTGCTCGGGATGAAGAGGGATTAGCGCTCACTGCTGCTAATCAAATGGAAGAGCAGAAAGATTGTTATAGGTGGGAGAAATAATTGAGTTAGTGGAGCTATTGAAGGACATCGGCGGCTACAGCTGAGGCTCAATGCTGAGTACAGTGAGGCACAAACATGGTGTCCTTTGTTTCAACGCACAAACACCGCTCACTCACAAAAAAAGAACTGTTTCCAACTCACTCATCAATACAGAATTTAGTACAGACACATCCCAGATAATAAAAGCCATTAATTCAACATTGGATTTTGATTTGTTGTTAATTCGATGTGTTATATAGACCCTCCAGAAAAACGCGATTCTGCGATCGCAGAATTTACCGCATAATCAGCAAAATGGCCCAGATTTTTTAAAGGCCGCATATTTATCAGAAGGCCGCATAATCCCCGCATTTTTCCACACAAAGTTGAGAAGAAAAAAAAGTGAACTCATCTTGACGTGAAGTAGTGATGATGATGACGCAACGTCATCAGCTCGCGCATCACAGAAGATAAACAACACCGTAGAGTGAACGTGTGGAACTCAAGGGGGAGGGAAAACACCAAGATGAAAAAATCTGATCCATCTCATTTACCGACGAATATTTCTGCTAAAGACCGGGCAAAGCAGTACCCCGATGTCTTTCACGAAAGTGGGGGGAAACTATTCTGCACCCCGTGCAACTGTGTGTTGGAGCATAAGTCTTAGAGAAAATTGACGGTGACGACCCACTTTGATTCATTCAAACATTCGAAAATGCTTTCTGCTGCTGCGGACAAGAAAGCCAAACAACTCACGTTCACCGAGGCATCAACCTCCAAAACCCTTTCGAGGGCTACAAGAAACAAAGTGAGTAGCCTACAAGATTGAAGCTGGTCAGAGAACGAACGAGTAAATGAAAACAGAATGAGGCGGAGAAGTGTGTGTGTGTGTGTGTGTGTGTGTGTGTGTGTGTGTGTGTGTGAGTGATTAAAATAGCCCAATTGCTTTTACAATAAATAAACATTGAATGTGTTTAATTGAATAGGAAAGGGGTTTAACGTTAGTGGCAGGTTGTGTGTGAGAGAGAATAAATAAGACAGCCCAATTTTTTAAAAATCTATTATTTTTCGCAACTTTCTGGATATTTCGCAACTTCCCGCAATTTCACCGCAGAAAATCACATAAAAACCCTGCATGTTTATTCGCATAATCAAGGATTTTAGCCCGCATAATCAAGCATTTTAGCCCGCATAATCAAGGATTTTTGCCCGCGTTTTTCTGGAGGGTCTAGTTATAACAGATACCATTTCAACGTTTGAAAAAATGTTGTTGAATCAATTAAATATAGATGCCGGTTTTTCAACGTTGAAATTCCCTACAATGAATTGACATTGTTCCAACGTTAGACCAACTGCTCCCCTCCCCCTCCTCTATAGGCCTCCTTGTATTTAAAACACAGCATAACAAGGATTTTTTAGTTAAGACCGTTAAGACCGTTGCAGTCACATTTTCCTCAATTGAAACCCAGACGACTGCGCCCATGCGCATTGCTTTCGTCTACGGGGTTTCCGCAGGGTCTGAGCAGGGTCCCGTCACTGTCTCTGAGTTTTTTTTTCCTAAAACGGGTATATTAATCATCGAGTGAATTTTGGGGCTTGGGAAATTAAGGGAGAGAGAAAAAATATATACTTTGCCGCCACACCCCGTTGCCAAGCAACACTTATTGTTTAGGTCATGCAGCTCCGTGATCAGCTGAAGCTCAGCCGCTGTAACGGACCGGTGAGCGGAGCAAACACACACTTCAAGTTAGACCAAACACACTTAGCTATTTTATCTACCCCTGGAACAAGCTAAACTAGTTATACATATGTTTATTCTTCACTGTAGGGTCACTCATTAGTGGAGTAGCGAGCTGAATGAGATGCTCACGGGCTGTCAGGAGCAGTGTTGGGCAAGTTACTTCCAAAATGTAATATATTACATATTACTTATTACTCTCTTTTGAAAGTAATAAGTTACATTACAATATTACTGTCTCTGAAATGTAATGAGTTACACTACTTTAGTTACTTTTGAGTTACTTTCACCAAAATAACCGCAAAAGAATAGCTAAGTATTTTAAATGCTAAAATGTAGTTTAGTGCAGCTCATTATGCATCCAGTGAAGGGCAATGTGGTATAGCATAACAACTGTGTAGGCCCTTAAGGCTACTAACAACTTGAATTACAGGGCTTAGTTGAATACTCGATTCTGATTGTAAATTCTTAACATGTGACACATTGTTAATACAGCAGTACAGACCGCTGTCAAGGACTATAATGAAGGTTAACATATTGTAAATCAAGGCAAATATTATTTAAACCATGCTCATGGTTTGAAATGGCAAACATTGAAAGGCAAAAGTATTATTAAAACCATGTAGCCTACTACATCATCACCTTGGTCCCATCATATACGCTGGGAAGAGAATATTTACTGTGCTTGAAAACTGGTATCACATCATCATGTGAGGTTGAATTTGTGACCTGGAGAACATTTCAGCTGCAACATCAGCTCGTTGATAATAAGCTTGGGATATGAGATATTTTTTTAGCCATTCGTGGTGAAGGCATCTGTGCTATTGTATGCATTATTTTTGACCCAACATTTCTAAAGGATATCAGTATATAGTACTATTTTCACATGAATATTCTAGCCATTGTCTATTTTTATACCACAAGCTGCAAAATGACCGCCTTACCCCACTGTACAGGCGGGTAGTTGTTTAGATATACCTGGCACCTGCGGGCCGCAGAGGGGCGGCGTAGTTTCGGGCGACGAAGACTGCTGCTCCGGGGCTGGCGAGTCAGGCGGGAGTAAGCTAGTGTCCACAACGGAGGGTAACGTGATGTCCGCATCTGACCTGTTGCTACTGTCTGCAGTAGATGCAGTGTTGCTGGCGTTTAGTGATGGTTGCTTTAACCATTTTCGTATAAATGATTATCCACAGATCAGATGTGTGTCACTGCTGTGGAAGCACTTTGGAAATGATGCACGCGCAGCGGAGCAGGTCACGTGCACCTGACACAATTTGTTGTTAGTATTTTTCGCTACGTTCTCTTTTTTGAATGGTTGCATAACGTTCAACTTCCCCGAAGATCTCGACGCGAAGCCTGAAGGGTAAACACCAGGTTTACTAATCTACCCGCACAATTTGTCCGGTGTCGGAATGTCTCGCTATGTTAGTACATTCTTAAAAAACAAAACACCATTTAATTTCGGGTTAAAATGTGTAGTAACTGCGTTACTGAGCATTGTAACGGGTAATATATTACCCACATTTCATTAGTAATGCGTTACATTACTTCGTTACAGCAAAAAGTAATATATTACTGTAACTCCGTTACTTTTGTAACGCGTTACACCCAACACTGGTCAGGAGAGACAGAGAGAGAGAGAGGAAAAGAGAGCGCTCCGTTTATTATACCGGTGTTATTATCTAAAGTGAATGTTCATTTTGAATGAAGTAGTTCATATACTATTAGTGGTTTGTTTAAATGTATTAATTGTTTTGTTTTTTGTTTGTAGAAAAATACCATTTATTGATTTATTGTAAAATGAATCCGAACGTTTTGATCTGTTACGATGATAAACTGAAGCAATTTAAAAATCAACCCCATTAACTGAGTTTTAAATAGTTTTGTTGTTAAGTCCTACTAAGTATATGAGGAACGGATGAAAACTAACGAATTAAAAGTTTCAAAAATGATATCTCTGCGAGTGCTGACAGAACTGAATGTCCTATGTTTCTCTTGTGTTTCAGGGGTGGATCACATGCAGTGCAGATTTTGCAGATTTGCAAGCTCCAATCAAGAGACTCTTCTAAAACATCGTCACCTTTGTCACGGAAAAGGTACGAACTGGCCCTGTATTCACACTGAATGTGTATGTCAGTCAATTGGCAAACTATACTATACCCTGCCCTACCACTCCACTACAGGCCCCTCCAACACACTACGCCCCACTTTCCAGTCATCAGTCCCCAAAATTGTAATACCAGTTTTTTTTTCAATTCAAAACGTCCAAACTATCCCCTTAAGATGGTGCAGACTTTGAACAAGACAGCTACCCAGGAATTTGCTGCACAGAAAAGATATGACATTGTGGTTACAATAAAATTGCATTGTTTTGTTATTGTGTTTTCCAGATATCTGAAGAATTTCATCGGATCACCAGCAAAGACCTCCTGGGGACGTTCGGTGCAGCCTTTGACAAACATGTGCCTTGTCTGCTGAAACTGTACCGGGCTAGGAAGGGAGCTTTTGGACAGAAGATGGATGACCTCTTGGAAAAACTTGATGAACAAGTAAGTGAAGTGCCTCAATCTAAGAGCATGCAAAAGTTGAGGGGAAAATGTCCGGAGCCGGGTCCACCAAAGCCCTTTTCCCCCGTTTGAAATATGAAATGCTCCTTCGCCTAACTTTTGTAGGAGAAAAAAAAAACGCTTTGATGGAAAGGCTTCAGTAAAAATGGATGTTAAAAGTCATTGCTTGGTGTTCTTAGTTGGTGGAATTTGAGAACTTTAACAGTATTTTTAATTTGTAAAAGTAGAAGGTCTGCAGGTTTTTGTTTTGTTTTGCCAGTCTTTTACTGAAGCATGTTACTGGGATCTGACCTGTTCTTTATCCTCCTCATTACTATACAGAAAGTTAGATTTTGTATAAATTCACTACGGCACTAAACTAATTGATATGTTTGTGTGTTTCCACTGGGTACTCCTTAGACATCCGACATTGTGTCTCACCGAAAGACAGCAGCACTGAGAGGCCTGTCCATTTTTGTCCAAGATGACACAACCAAGTTTCTTCTGGAGTGTTTGGTAAGTAATACTTTTTCTTTATAAACTTTGTTTATTGATTTTCATACACAAATTAAACAGAGATGACAGAGAGGTTGTGATTGAAAGTGTCACATTACAGTTGTGCAGATCACATACCATATGAAACATTACAACAATACAAAAAACCAAAAAAAAACAGTCGGCTTGGTCACACAACAAAACACAAACAAACACATAACCACATTCTCTTCAGGTAAGAGTACAAATAAATAATAATAAATAAAAAAAGTCTCCTCTCGAGTTCCCTGTCAAGTCACCTCTCCAGTTCCCTCTTGAGTCTCCTTTCAAGTCACATCTTGAGTCTCTTCTCTAGTCCCCTCTCGAGTCCCCTTTCAAGTCTCCTCTCAAGTCCCCTCTCGAGTCTCCTCTCGAGTCCCTCCTCAAGTCACCTCTCAAGTCTCCTCTCGAGTCTCCTCTCAAGTTCCTTCTCAAGTCCCCTCTCAAGTTCCTTCTCAAGTCACCTCTCAAGTCTCCTCTCGAGTCTCCTCTCAAGTTCCTTCTCAAGTCCCCTCTCGAGTCCCCTCTCGAGTCCCCTCTCAAGTCCCCTCTCAAGTCTCCTCTCGAGTTCCCTCTCAAGTCTCCTCTCGAGTCTCCTCTCGAGTCCCCTCTCAAGTTCCTTCTCGGGTCCCCTCTCAAGTTCCTTCTCAAGTCACCTCTCGAGTCCCCTCTCAAGTCCCTACCCTATCCTGTGCCGTTGGAGGTTCCGCTCGGGGGCCTGCAAACTCCATGTCCTGTCCCATCGGGGGTCCCGCCGACTACTCTTCTGCTGGGGGTCCTGCCAACCCTATGTCCTGTGCCGTTGGAGATTCTGCTGGGGGTCGTGCCAACTCCATGTCCTGTTCCGTTGGGAGTACTGCCAACTCCGTGCCCTGACCTGTTGGGGGTCCCGCCGACACCTGTCCTGCCGGGGGTCTCTCCAACACCTGTTTCGTTGGGGGTCCAGCCGACACCTGCTCCGCCGGATTTCCTGCCAACACCAGATCCTGTCCTGTTGGGTGTCCCGCCGACACCTGCTCCGCCGGGTTTCCTGCCAACACCATATCCTGTCCTGTTGGGGGTCCCGCCGACACATGCTCCGCCGGGTTTCCTGCCAACATGTCCTGTCCTGTTTTGGGTCCCACTGACGCCAGCCCATGTTCCGTCCAGGGTCCCGTCTACGCCTGACCTGCCAGGGGTTCCACCAGCTCCTGCCCTTCCTTGTGCCCGGCCCCCTGAGTTCCCCAGCAGCGGTCTTCGCCCTCGAGCCCGGCCCCCTGAGTGCCGCGGTCTTCACCCTCGAGCCCGGTCCCCTGACTTTCCCGGCCGCTGCCTTCGCCCTCATGCCCGGCCCCCTGAGTTCGCCCGCTGTGGCCTTCGCCCCTTTATGAACTCTTCCCCGGGCCGTCCGCCCGAGAGCCGTCCTCCGGACCCCCTCCACCCACCCTTTTCGTTTTGGACTTGTTTTTTTGTTTTTTAGGGATGTCTGGGATCCGTCCCTTGAGGGGGGGGGGGGGGGGGGGGGTAATGTCACGGTCTGTCTGTGTTGTGTTTTGTCTGTCTCTGGTTTCCTGTTTTATTTTGAAAAGTGTTCACCCCCTGTCTTGTCTGTTGATTCCTGTCTCTGTGTTTGCCCTCCTGTGTCTGATTTCCTGATTGTGTTCACCTTTTGCCCCTGTGTTTTCTCCTCCCTCCTCACCTGTGTCTTGTTTGTGTGATTAGTCTTGTGTGCATTTAAGTTCTGGTTTTTCTGTCAGTCTTTGTGTGATCCTTGTTTGTTTTTGTCTATGTTCACGGGGAAGAGCTCTGTAGTTTTCTTGTAGCCTTTTAATAAAGGTATTTTCTGTTAAATCTGCGTTTGGGTCCGGCCTGCTTCACTCAACCCTGACACTTATCGGACGAAACGAGGCACAGGACAAAGGGTCCTTATTATTTTTCAAAATGAGGGAAATCGAGGCATGAGTGAGAGTCTGGGGTAATTTAAAAGATTCAAATGAGTCATTAAACATGTTAAATAAAATAGGAGCCAATTTATGTAAAAATGCTTATAGAATTCAGCAGTGTAGCCGTCTGGTCCTGGACACTTGCCACATTGCATGGATTTGTCTGCAGTAGCCAGTTCCTCAATAGTAATATCTCTTTCCAAATCGTCAACAAGGTCAGGGTGAACGGTGGGTATATGGAGTGAGTTAAAGAAACTATCCAAGTGTGAAGAGTCGGATGTGTTTTCAGAAGTATACAACGGCATGTAAAAATCTTTAAACTCATCATTGATTTTCTTAGGATCAATCGTCGGGCCTGAAGAGGTCCTTATCTGGGGAATTTGGTGAGACGACGATGTCTGTCACCGTTGATAGGCTAGCAATCTACTCGCCTATCCCCATGTTCATAATAAGTATGTCTAGATTTCAGTAGCATTTCTGTTGTGTGATCCGTAGTTAAGACCTCAAGCTCAGTTTGTATGGAGAGGCGCTCCTTGTATAAATCTGGAGAAGCAGAATAAATTGCGTCCAGCTCTGCAATGCGTTTCGTTAAATTATTAAGTCTTTTCCTCCTCACTTTCCTCTCATAGCCGCTGTAGGAAATTATTTCACCTGATGTATGCCTTTAAGGTATGCCACAACAGTGACGCGGACACATCAGGAGTTTTGTTAATACTAAGAAAGAGATCTATTTGTCCGGAAGCAAATTCCACAAAGTCTTCATTTGAAAGCAAACGGTTATTGAAACGCCATGGAGCACGGTTTTTAACAGACCCTATGAAATGTATCCTCATAGTGACTGGGGCAATGGGGCATGGTCAGATATGACTATCGCATTATGGGAAATTGATTTAACAGAAGGAAGAATTCTATTGTCTACGAGAAAATAATCTATACGAGTAAAAGGGTGATGGATATTTGAGAAAAAGGAATATTCCTTTCCAGAGGGATTAAAAAAACGCCAGAGTTCAGAAATGGCAAATTGTTTTTTAAATGATTGAATTGCCTTAGCAGACCTAGACGGCTTACAATTTCGGGTCGGTGATCGGTCCAGTTGAGGATCCAGCCAACAGTTGAAATCCCCTCCCGAAATAAGGAAATGTGAGGATATATCTGGTAGAATGGAAAATAAATGTGTAAAAAATCCATCATCATCCCAGTTTGGTCCATATACATTGACAAGAAGCACTGGAGTAGAATTCATTTTACCACTAATAATTAAGTACCTCCCGTTTTGGTCTCCCGTCACATTTGAACACACAAAAGGAATTGACTTGTGCAATAAAATAGCTTCTCCCCTAGATTTCCCTGTGAAAAAAGAGTGGTAGGTATGGCCTAACTGGCCTTTAATCTGCTCTGATCAGAGACTCTAAAATGAGTTTCTTGTAGAAAAATTATCTGTGCACCCAGGTGCTGGAGATGGTGCAACAGTTTGCTGCGTTTAACAGGATTGTTAAGGCCCCTACAGTTCCAGGTACAACATTGAAGCCCCTCTCCATCTTGTTGTATTCATTTAGGTTAAACCATAGAAGCATCTTAAGAGGCAATGAGTGAAGCATAATATAACATATAAGCAGAATGAGGTATAACGAATAACAGCATTTCAACAACATGTACAATGTTGATAGACCAAGCAGACACGGAAAAATAAAAAACAACAACCAAAAAACACACAATATAGAATATAGAACAACCATTTGTGGTAAAAGAACCACGTTACTCCCTCCCACCTTGGCAGAAGTGCCTCCTCAAGCGAGACAAGCCGATCAAACCTTATAGGAATTGCTAAACGCTCCGTCGTAGGTACTACCATCCTAGGCTACTATTAAACACAGCCTAAAGCTACCCAAATAGAAAGGTGACTGGGTAAAACAAGTGTAAACACGCACAAAATAAACAGGACATTAATACGCTTAGATATATTGTCAGTTACTAATTATCATGGAAAGCTACAATGACTTACTGGTAGATGCAGTCCATCTTGTCATGAACAAAAAAAAGTGTGACTAGAAGCCGGTGTTACAGTATAAGTTGAGTCATGACAACTGGCGACATTCTATTATTTTCGTCATAGGAATCCGGGGCGTGTACATTGAGGACCCATTGTTGACTTACCAGGAAAGAAACATCGTTTGTCGTTTACGTTAATCTTTTGCTATATCTGCCTTCCTAAGATCACTTTGCTGCACATTCAGTACTCGTATGTGAGGTTGTGGGTGAGAGTCCGATATCGTGACGCTTACAGGGAGGTATCGAACATTACAAAGTAGGTGACTGTGTGGATGCCTGTTCAAAACATTGCAAACTTCAATAAATCATTTAAATTATATATTTGTGTCCGACTTTCATTTGTTCATCGTTCTTAATGTGATGTATAGTAGCTTTGATAGCTGTCCATACCTTCAGACAGCCTAAAAGTAAAACACAAGTTGTTTATTCACAGCCCTAACGCTCATCGAGATGACTGGATCAGACTCATGACAACTTGTGATCAGCTCCGATTAAATTGTGATATCAATTCTGTAGCTAACCTCCAGGGAGCACGTTTATTTTATGAAATACCTGTATCCCTCTCATCACAACAAGACTGTGCAGGAAAAAACAATTACATACATGAAAATAGCCTTGATGCATGGGAATTAAACACACAAACTATCTTCCGTGGCTATACTGATATGTCACAGTAACGGTAAACCACAGAAAAGTAAGTCCAGCGGGGCACAAGTTGAATACTACGGTAGTTCTATTATGCCTTTAAGCCTATACGTTTAACCCATAAGAACCCGGACCCATTCCTACTTTTGGGGAAATTAAGGGGAACGTCATTTAGACTAAATAGACACATTTCTGACAAGTAACCTCCCTAGTGTCAAATATCTGGGCTTTAATGGTAAAGTAACTCTTATTTATAACTTAATTAACAAGGATGATGTTTTGGTTTGCATTTGTTTGAACATACTATGAATTGAAGAATAAAGCATATGTTAACTAAATATAATTGAATCAGCTAAATTAACTGAGCAGACCATAATCATATTTCTAATTGTGCATATATGTCACTCCGGGTTTACTGTGAATGTTTAGGGTTAAAGTCCCGATGTGACACCATGTGTCACAGCAATATTTATGGAATTTGTTTCATATCAATTTCATCAAGAAATGTTTCCACAAAAGGTTAAATGTAATCAGAATCAGAATACCTTTATTCGTCCCACAGAGGGGACATTTACATTTGTTACAGCAGAAAAGAGCTGAAGACAGCTTAATGTTTAACAAATGACATGTCATGTAAGCATTTTTATTCTTAAATGGCTTGAATATTAACTTTAGCAACAAAAAACCTTTCCAAATCTAGCTAGTTCTGTCACATGTTTTAGCCTGACACATGGACATCTTGGACATGTTGTTATGGGAAGACAAAAGCAAATGACAAGGACCATGACCCCAGACTGTTCAGTGTGTGTCACTTTGGGACTTCATGAGATAAAAAAGGCTAAAGCTGTATAAGGAGCTTTCCAGAACATTTAAATTTCATGTGACACCCGTGTCTAAGCAATTCTGTCTGCCTTCCGTGTTCCTGTTGTTATTTACTTCCTCTCTGCCTTCTTCTGATGATCTATCTGTTAGTTTGTGTGTTTAATTCCCATGCATCAAGGTTATTTTCATGTATGTAATTGTTTTTCCTGCACAGTGTAGAGTCTTGTTGTGATGAGAGGGATACAGGTATTTCATAAAATAAACGTGCTTCCTCGAGAATAGCTACAGAATTGATATCACAATTTAATCGGAGCTGATCACAAGTTGTCATGAGTCTGATCCAGTCATCTCGATGAGCGTTCGGGCTGTGAATAAACAACTTGTGTTTTACTTTTAGGCTGTCTGAAGGTATGGACAGCTATCAAAGCTACTATACATCACATTAAGAACGATGAACAAATGAAAGTCGGACACAAATATATAATTTAAATGATTTATTGAAGTTTGCAATGTTTTGAACAGGCATCCACACAGTCACCTACTTTGTAATGTTCGATACCTCCCTGTAAGCGTCACGATATCGGACTCTCACCCACAACCTCACATACGAGTACTGAATGTGCAGCAAAGTGATCTTAGGAAGGCAGATATAGCAAAAGATTAACGTAAACGACAAACGATGTTTCTTTCCTGGTAAGTCAACAATGGGTCCTCAATGTACACGCCCCGGATTCCTATGACGAAAATAATAGAATGTCGCCAGTTGTCATGACTCAACTTATACTGTAACACCGGCTCTGCTAGCTCAGCCCTGCTTCGTCACACAGCACTTGGAGTGACTGCTTTCTCGAGTTTTGTATTGACAAAGTAATTTTCAGCTGCAACTTCAAACCGATGTGTGTCTCCGCTCGGCAGCGTGATTCGGAGCACCGCTGGGTAGAGAAGTCCAAACTTAATGCCCGGACATGAGTGCAGCTGACGCTTGACAGTTCCAAAAGCAGCTCGCTTTTTAGCGATGGTGGAGGTGTAGTCAGCAAAGATAGAAATCCTCTTACCCTGACAGAGGAGGGGAGACAGTTCCCCGGCCCGACGTAGGATCTCACTGCGAATGTGAAAGTAATGAACTCTTACGACGAATGGTCGGGGTGCGTCTCCCTCTCTGGGCCTGTCCCGCAGTGTACGATGGGCTCGATCTAGCAGGAGCTTTTCATCCAGGCGAAGTATTTCCTGAATTAGTTTGGCGATAAACTCAGTAGGACGAGGTCCCTCCAATCCCTCCGATATGCCCACCAGCCGAATATTATTCCTTCTGGATCTCCCCTCCAGGTCCTCGCACCGATCATCAATATGTTTAGCCTGAGCCGTTAGCCTGCTAACTGTAGCTTCCAGCTCCGTTATCCGGCCGCTATGGTCCGTAGCAGCTCGTTCAAGCTCAAGCTCACTTTGCCTGTGTTGCTCGACTTTATCTTGTAACGGTCCAATTGACTCTTTTAGTTATTTTTCATTCATGCATATTTTACTTTTCCTCAGGACACTGACCATGAAGAACGATTGCTCAGAGTAGTGTCTGTGGCCATCCTCACCGTCATTGAAGATGATGATGCCCAGAGTATTTTGAGTGGGGGTGCTGAGGTGCTGGACTCCAGTGAACACTCTTAAGGACACTATAGAGCACGCACAAAAGCGCGAGCACCAGGGGCGCTACAGTGGAATGTTCTACTGCAACACTCCCCACACGCAAACACACAGTAGCCTACAACCGCGACGGTTACAATGAAGACTCGATAATCAGCTCACGGCATATAGGCAGGGGTAAAGTGCTATTTTTTACGAGTGGGGAGCGGACCTCACCTCCTCTAGGGCGGTCCGGGGGGATGCTCCCATGGTAAGATTTTTTTTAGATGTTGAAGTTAAAAGCATCAATCTGGTGCACTTTGAGAGCAACATTAAGAGATCTATGGATACATCTCTCAGCACCCATATGAAACACAACTGTAATCAGATGTTCTTTTTCTTTATGGATATTTTACAAATCACTCCCCTTTCAAACTGTATTCTTGTTTTACTGTCATATAGTATTTCATATCCTACCTGTTTATCATTTATTCTCTTATTTTTTTATAACTATAATGATCATATAAACGTGTGCCTCGGAAATATTTGTTTACATTAATGGTGACCAAAACGTTTGAGACCCACTGAGATAACTTAGACTAAAGTTAACTATCTAAACACTCAGAGAGTCCTTTAGTTCACTGAGCCTCTCAGTCTGAGAGGAGAGCACTCTCCTCTACTTTGTTGTTGAAAAAGCTCCTTATATCCGTTAGCGTAGTTCGCTACCACCAGGAGCTAACAACTACGATCTCCGGTACTGGTGCGCTCTCTCTCTCTCGCGCGCGTAGTTTGTTTGAACTTTGATATTGTCTGTGGCCCATCAGTTATCAAGATACCACTCTTATAGACATGATGGGGATTGAAAGCTTTCAGATGTCTTTTATAATATTTGTCTATTTTTTCTGTATTTACATTTCTTTTAAACTTGCCTTCAGAACCAGTGCTTTCACTGTTCTTAAATGATTGATAGAAAAAACAAGTATCAGTTGTTTTCTTATGACATAAGTCAAGCAAATTCCCAAAAGGTGTTGAAGTCCTATGTAAAGGTAAAAGTCAAGGCAGAGGTTTTTTTTTTGGGAGGGGGGGCATTTTGTTCAATGTTGATGCAATTTCCACCAGTAAATATTGACGTCATTCAAACAAGGACATTTAAGATTTTATTTTGGATGCTTTGTTTACACATTACAGCATCTTTGCAAATCCATTCAATGTAATGCTAATCTAGTGCAAAGCCAAACACGTCCACCTCACAGAGGGTCAGGAACTCCTTTCTTCCAGAGACGCCTATGTAAACATAGCGGCCATCCATCTCTTTGGCAACCTCAAACTCAACAGTTTCACAGAATCACAATTGACAACCCTCGATCAGGCCTTTTAATTTGGCGACCTTGATATTTGTCCATTACTGTGATCAGATCAGAACCACTCTGTCCTCCTCCAAAAAATGACCAAATAGGTCGATTATTCAGCATCTTATTACGACCTAGTAGTAGTCAAGTTTTTAAGTTTAGCACCTCTAGTGGTCGTGTAAGAAACAACCATTTGCGGCATATGCTCCCGCTGATTGCAAACGTTCCGCAGGGTCGTATATTCACAAATAACCATCTCTGGAAAATCCTAAATTGTTGGATAGTTTGGCCATTAAAATGCTTTTAAAAGTACAAGTAGAAAAAGTATTAGCTTCAAAATAGAATTAAAGTACCAGAAGTAAAAGTAGTCATTGTGCAGATTGGTCCATTTCAGAATAATATATATGATATGTTTTATAATTATTGATAATTAAATGGGACCTATCATGCAAAATGCAGTTTTTTATGTCTTTTATACATAAATATGCTCAGTTCCCGGTGTGTCGGTTAGTTTTCAAAAGTTGTTGAAATGTTTCTTTAGAGGCCAACAGTGTTTTTGAGAGTCTTTGGAAAATTCTCTTCCCATGTTTGGAAGCTTTGAAATACAATTGTTACTGCATATCATTCAGCTTTCAGCAGGCAAACTTTCAATCTTAATCAGTTATAAAATGACAGAAAGAGTTGTGTTTTTTACGGCAAAACAAGTAGAATGCCTCTAACTGTGCCCTGTCAGAACCTTTTTGTAAATATACAAATTTGTTGTGAAATACAACTGTATGGCCTTAACAAGGTTATCGTTCTTTCTTATTGTATTTTTTGCCAAAGGAAGTCTTGTTATTAATGCTTTACAGAAAAATACATAAACGGCTGACGCATACAGAGGACACTTTGTTTGGGCCTCCAGACATACATTAGTTGTGTGAACTTTAATATTGTGTGCGGCCCTTCAGTTATCAAGATACCACTCTTACAGACATGATGGGGATTGATCTTCTGATCTAACTTTGGGTAAGAAAGCTTTCAGATATCTTTTATAATATTTGTCCATTTTGTCTGTATTTAAAAAAAAAAAAAAAACTTGCCTTCAGAACCATTGTTTTCACTGTTCTTAAAGAGCAACTTGCAGGTTATAGACACCAGTAAATAAATGTGTAGGAAAATGATGAATACACTAGATTTAAAAAAAAATATACAGAAGTATACACTACAGTGACATCTGGCGTCGTTTTAGTAAGACATTTTTACTCCCGCAGAAAAAAGCCTCCGCACGTGACCTCCCACGTGCGACGTAACATGGGGGAGAGCGGCCGATCTAACGTATGAATAAACATGGATCACCATGCTAGTTTTGACACAGAAGAGGTCGAAAATATATATTGGAATGCATATGATCATAATTATGAGCCTGCTATGCGTCCAAGAGACCAGGAGCAGCCAAGGAATAGAAGAAATAACAGCCATCGGCGACAAATGGAGCTGTGGTGTGAGGAGAACCAGTGGAGAACAGGGCAGCTGTCTTGGTGAGTGACCGGCGTTAGCTACAGTAATGTTAGCTAACGTCAGTCCCATCACAACATTGTAAAGTTAGCTATTATATATCAGGCTATAACTAAAGTAGTATTGATAATATAGTAACGTTACTGGCAGGACTGTTGATACTGATCCATAACAGAAACTAATGCGCAAGTATCAGCCGTATCTCATTTGGCACACTGTTAGAGCATGCCCTAAGGAAGATGTTTGACTATAGGGCCATCGCAAATTTGTCCAATGGCGCCAATGGCGGTCATTTTGAAAATGGCCGCCATTGGTTGTTATTTTACCAGTAGCTTAGGATCTAGACGACCTAGGATCTTGATTCTAGTGGCTAATCCTACATTTTCAAGGATGGGGAATGCATTGGTACTATTTACAACATGCTAGAATGTAGCTAACTATATGTATCTGGTATTCAGGGAACAAAATACACAGTAACATATTTATTATGGTGAAGTAATACATGTTACATAATATATATATGTAATATTACAGTTTTTCAACTAAATGCAGACTTAGTTCTGAAAACACAGTCCACCACAGTGGCAAAGGGCACTGCACTGAATTGCTGCCTTGACACATTTGCATTGTCCACTGCTCCCCTTTTTGCATCCACAGCGGAGGAGTTCAAGACAGGTGAATGCTGTCGTGAATGCTGTCGTGAACGCTCATGGAAGCACGGCATTCGTTTGTGTCGGCTGCCCTTAAAGGCAATGTGAGCGTCCATTCCCATTCGATAACGGAGAATTGTACACCCGGAAGTAAGTATTCCCCTTACTGTAGATTGATTTTACAGTGATATCTGCACTACTCATCGACTAAAAAACACCAGATTATCCTTGTTAATCACACAACATTGATTGGTTTAAATTGTGTGCAATGCTTTTGTATTTTTCCCCTTCGATTCGAAGAAACAAATATTTTTTCGGAGTAAAGGATGGCAGAATACACTCCACTACCCAGAATCCCCAGCTATCGTTTAGGACTACACCATGTGATTAGTTCTCAAGCTCTGTGATTGGTTGACCTCCAACTGCATTCCATTCATTCCAATGGCTGGCGCCTATGTCACGTGATCTTCAAATTTCTCCCTGCAGAAAAAAAAACATGGCCGAACTTCGTTTTATTTTCGGTGGAAAATGCCTATTTTAAAGTTAGTTTTGGATAGTTATGTCATTTGATGCGAGAAATATGAGTTGTTATTTCAGATTATGTGTGCAGTGGATGTACATAATCTTTAGTTTGCTAGTTATTACGAAGATTACTTCAGGAAATTGTGTCCATACAACGTTTTCATTGTTACCAAGGTGGTTGCTAGGGATGCTGCTATCGATATTATTTCTGTTATGTTGTGTAACTGTTTAATGGTGTTATCTTTATTGCTACCCCCTTCCCCGTCAATGTATAGTGTTGGTCCACAGCGCAAACAAATTAGTTTAACAAAATCCGCATCTAAAATTGTGGCATAGATACGTTATTTTCCCCTGTGCAATTCCAGTCTCACATCTCACATCACATCGTCATTAACAAATACCGGAAACAGACCGAAAACATTTTTTTAAAATAAAATAATACTTTCCTAGTTTTTTTTTTTTTTTTTATATATTTATTTGACAGGGACAGTGCACATTGATTGACATTTCAGTAAATGCACCAGAGTTAGCCAACAGGCTATTTTTCGTTTGTAGTCCCTGGACAGATGTTAAAAGTCATCCTAAAAACAAAAATTCAAAATTCTCTACTGGGATTGAGTTCCATTGTTGTGCAGCTTTAAAAGAAAAAGAAGATTGGCTGAATGAGTTCTTCCTTAATGGAACAACGAAGTCTCCTCTTGTTGCAGCTCTTGTTGACCTAGTTACAGGTGTGCGTATGGTGATAAAATGTCTGAGCGGAGGTGAGGTAAGGCCGTGTATTATTTTGTACATGAGGCAAGCATTTGCATATCTCATTACATTTTCCCAGCTCAACAAGTTATATTTTGTGAGTATTGGGCAATGATGAGAATGAACTGATTTCTTATCTACTATTTTAAGTGTTTGTTTGTACAATGATTCCAGGGGGTTAAGAGTGGTTTTACAGGCATGTGACCAGGTTGTTAAGCAGTAGGTGATATGAGATAGAACCATAGAGTGCATGTACATCAGAGCCGCCTCTGTTGACATGCAGTTCCTGGTAAACCTCAAATTGAATAGACTGAATTTGACCCTGTTGCAAACCTTTTTCACCTGAGCCTTAAAATTGAGTCTTGAATCAATTAAGACCCCCAGGTATTTGTACTGTGAGACCACCTGTAGCCTCTCCCCGGACACAAACACATCTGGCTCAACGCAGGAGGACTTGGTTTTGGTGAAGAACATACATACAGTTTTACTGACATTGAGTTGCAGACAGCATTGCTTCCAACCAAGCTGTTACATGAACCATCTTGTTCGTCAGTTCATTAGCCACTTGTGTCAGACTGCCTCCGTGAACATAAATGACAGTATCATCAGCATACATTTGGATGTTTGTGTCAGGACATATCGATGTTAAGTTGTTTATATACAATGAAAATAACAATGGACCCAGAATTGACCCTTGTGGGACACCTGTGGACAGCTGGAGGTTAGATGATGGATTATTCTCTACTCTGACATACTGAGAACGGTTGAACAAATATGATTCTATCCATTTAAGTTTTAGTGTGGAGAAGTTAATGCTGGATAGCTTAGATATGAGTTTGTTGTGATTAACCGTGTCAAAGGCCTTCTTTAAGTTAAGAAACACTGCTCCTACAACACCACCTTTATCCATTTTGGATTTGATTTGTTCTGTGAAGAAAGAGTTGGCTGTTTCTGTAGAGTATTTGGCCCTAAAGCCAAATTGCATTGGATGCAGAGAAAAAGCACTGTTATTCTGATGGTTCATAATTTGTTCAGCTACAAGTTTTTCAACGACTTTTGATACTGTAGGAAGGATACTAATTGGCCTGTAGTTATTGGTAGACATTGGGTCTCCACCTTTAAAGATTGGGATAACTACAGCCGAGAGTGTGCTTGCTTTTCTCTTTGAAAGTCATCACATAACGGCATTGTAATACACGGTTCGGCTGCATTAAATATGACATATCTGCCGTAGATCTCTATTTATAGAGCCCTGATGAGAAGACTTCTAGACAAACATGAGGAACTGCCGCCAACACTGAAAACGTGACGTGGATCATAAATATATCAGCAATTAAACAACATCTTACATTTCTTCTCACACAACACGTCTCTTTGCAGTATCAACACTAATTTGGCTGACTTTTATATTTGATCCAATTGGTAGATAGGCTGTATTTACACCATAAAGGTACACAGCTGATAGAAAGGGACACCTGGTGGTTGAAGCATGTTATTGAATTTCATTATTTTTATTATTAGATATTAATAGGATCCCTATAGAGTATATTCATTACTCGTTATTCTCTACTAATATTTAATTAAAGACTGTATATAATGACTATTTTGTACATCCCTTTCAAGATTTCAAGATTTTCTAAGGTTTATTGACATATCATATACACAAACGGTGTAGTTATGCAATGAATGAAAAACTTGGGTCGCAGGTTCCTCAATAGTGCATTACAAGACATCTATCAATATTTGTGCATACCTCCAGCAATGCTAACTATGTTGAAGCACTTATTTTAACTAATATTATACATATGTATTATGCTCTTATAAGATGTATGTAGATATTTCATGTCCGGCCTTGTCAGGTATTGAACAATCAATAAATAAAGAACACAGAATTATTAAATATAAAACACAGAATTTGTGTGATTATACTAAATGATTTACAAATAAACACCACTGCATATTTAAAACTGTTACACATGCTGATGTAACGCAAATGTTTCCAACTTGGGATCAATAAAGTATATCTTATCTTAAGATGATGATTGATGCCATATTTGCAAACAAGGATGCAACAAGTTTGTTTTTTTAAAGCGCTCTAGAAATAAATCTGACGTTGACCATGACAGTGTTAATATTTGCCATACTGTAACAGCAATGTTTTATAAAAAAAGAATAACATCCTGAAAACATTTTCAGAATGTTTCTTGGAGAATGTTCTTCAATTGTTATCATGTAACATTGAGGGAACGTTTTATAAAGAACATCTTTAATGTGTTACCCAACAATGCCCAAAACACATCCTTAGAATGTTGCAGGCAAAACGTTCCACCTTTGTTAACATATCACATTAAAGGAACATTTTATAAAACACTTTCTGTCATCTCAGGCCTCAATAACATCCTAAAAACATTTTCAGAATGTTTCTTGGAGAATGTTCTTCATTTGTTATCATGTAACATTGAGGGAACATTTTATAAAACACTTTCTCTCATCTCAGGCCTCAATAACATCCTGAAAACAATTTCAGAATGTTGCTTTGAAAATGTTCTTCATTTGTTATCATGTAACATTGAGGGAACGTTTTATAAAGAACATCTTTAATGTGTTACCCAACAACGTCCAAAACACGTCCTTAGAATGTTGCAGGCAAAACGTTCCACCTTTGTTAACATATCACATTAAAGGAACGTTTTATAAAAAAACTTTCTGTCATCTCAGGCCTTAATAACATCCTCAAAACATACTCTGAATGTTGCAGTTAAAACGTTATGTCTTAGTTAATCTTAAACCTTATAGGAACATTATTTGAACAAATAAACATCCTAAAAAGGTTCTTTGAACATCAGATTAAAACGTTTCTTTAAAACCATGTTAGAACCAATAGGTAACGTTAGCCAAAGTTCTGAGAATGTTCCCCGCTAGCTGGGAGGGTTAGAATTTAGGAGCTGATTTTTGGATTATCGGAACGCAACTTATTTTTCGACGCGACGCAGCCGTAAGGCAATGTCGGGCAGGAAGTGGAACGGTGACAGCATCCGTCCCACCCCCCAAAAGCGGTTCCTTCTCCTCCCCCCATCCCTCCTCTGTAGTCTTTCCAGTAGGAGAATAAAGACCAGCGTTCTCCTTCGGTTTGCAGGCACTGTGTGTAAATTATATAGAATAATTATGATGATGAATACATTTTTTTTACCACTAAAATACAGCAACCCATCTTTGATTCATGTTGTTTTTAACTGGACTATTACAATTATTATTAATTATGTCTGTAGTCTACAACACAACAAAATAGGAAATAACAACAATAAACACGATTTAAACAGACACAAAAATAAACCATTTAACTACGTAGCCTACTTACTTTCTTGTAGAAGTACAAATGTCCAGGAAATATGCCCAAATCAACAAGAACTGCGAGCCGGCATGCACGACACTCGCGCAGCCGTGGCGCAGCCGTGGCGCAGCTGTAACGCGCCGCAGGCGGACCCGGTGGAAAATAGGGGTTACAGGGTTCGCACTCAATTCATCCTAAAAAGTCTGCCGGGCCTGACGGCCTCGACCCGTTCTTTTGAAAAATTGCAGCTCAGATCATAGCACAACCAATAACTGATATTTGTAATCTCTCCCTGTCCACTCACACACTGCCAGCTGTGTGGAGGCAAGCTCTGGTATTGCCCCTCTTGAAAGCTGGTGATCCCACAGAGTTGAATAACTATCGTCCTATCTCAAATCTTTCTGTGTTATCAAAGATTCTTGAGTCCCTAGTTTCTACTCAGCTAAAACTTTTTTTAAATTCACACAACATCCTTAACCCTATGCAATCTGGATTCAGATCAAAGCACAGTACTGTGACTGCCAGTCTGAAAGTCTTAGACGATATTAAGGCTGCTTTGGATAAAAAATCTGTTTGTGTTGCATTGTTTATTGACCTAGCCAAAGCATTTGACACTGTAGATCACCACATTCTGTCTAATGTTATGTTGTTGTCTTGTTTCAGTCATAACGCCATTTGCTGGTTTCAGAGTTATCTAACCGACCGACTCAATGCGACTGGGTAGTACTGTCTCTGACCCTGTCACCTTGGAGAAGGGAGTTCCACAGGGCTCTATTTTGGGGCCCATGTTCTTTTTATTATATGTAAATAATATTTGTAATCAGATGCAATTATCTACCTATCATATGTATGCTGATGACACTATTGTATACTCATGTGCTCCTTCCCTGGATATGGCCGTTTCCAATTTAAAATCTGATTTTATCACGCTGCAGCATGCGCTTCTTGATTCTAAACTGCTATTAAACAGTAAGAAAACCAAAGCAATGCTTTTTGCTCCCAAGTCAGCGTCCTCTTGCCTCTCCATTGACACCCTTGATGGCTTCTCTGTTGAGTTTGTTGATATCTATAAATATCTGGGCTTTTGGTTGGACAGTAATCTGAACTTTAAACATCACATTGAAGTTCTAACAAAGAAATAGAAATTCACCCTTGGCTTCCTTTTCAGACTTAAATGCTGTTTTTCAATTTCATCCCGTAAAAGGTTGGTCTCTGGCTTATTCCTGTCCCAGCTGGACTACGGTGATACCATTTATAGATTTGCCTGTCCCACTGTTTTGGCCAAACTTGACCCACCCTACCATGCTGCACTGCGTTATATATCAAATGCACCCTATAGGACTCATCATTGCAAACTGTATAGCCTAACTGGATGGTCCTCACTTACTATGCGTAGGATGCAGCATTGGTTTTTATTATTGTATAAAGCCATTTTAGGTAAGCTTCCACTCTACATATGTGCCAGATTTGCCCCAGTTTGTGACTCTTACAACCTCAGATCCAGTGCCTGGATACGGTTCTAGGTTCCTGCTGTGCGGAGGCTGGAAAAAGGAGTCTCTTTTATTATGGTCCTTGGTCTTGGAATGACCTTCAATCAAGCCTCAAACTGACGGCACTTGTCTCTATAGCATGTTTTAAATTGAAGTTTTATGAAGTCCTTACCACCAGCTGCTCTTGCAGTAATAAGTAGTGTACCTTTCTTACTGTCCTAATGTGCACAATGTAGTGACTGCTTTATTGTCTTTCGTTTTCTTAGTTATGTTCTCTGTATTTTATATGTTTGTGTTTTGTGTTATGTGTAACGTTGCTGCCTTCTTGGCCAGTTCAGCATTGAAAATGAGATTGTATCTCAATGCTTTTATCTGGTTAAATAAAAGTTAAATACAAATTAAATATTGAATTATTGTTTTTCTGTGTTATATTTGATGGAACAAATATTAAGAATACATACTTTCATTGGGGGAAAGTAGAAGGTCAATGATAGAAATATAGAATATAAAAAAATCAAGAGGATACTATAAGTGATCTCTACAATAAAACAGTTTAGTGCAGGATGTACAAAGATATTAATAGGAGGATTTGCAAAACAGACAAACTAATTAACCTTTATTTAAACATTAAATAAGATTAAGGTCTTCTTTTAAATAAGAAAAAAACTTTGGGGGTATCAACAGATACATATTAAGCCTGAGAAAGTACTTAACGTCTAATATATTGCTTTCCTGCAATGTTAACTATGTAACTTGAAGCACTTATTTTAACTGATATTATACATATGAATTATACTCTTATGTATGTAGATAGTATAAGAAAAGTGCAGAATATGACAGTTTAATTGTGGAGGTATATACACATATTGATAGATGTCTTGTCACTGTTGAAGAACCTGCGACCCAAGTTTTTCATACACTACACCATAGTTGTGTATATGTCAATAAAGCTTAGAAAATATTGAAATATTGAAAGGGATGTGCAAAATAGTCACTATATACAGTCTTTAATTAACTATTAGTCGAGAATAACGAGTAATGAATTTACTTTATTACTTGTTTCCATTCATGTCAATTGCAGATAAATGTTTAGTCTTCTCAAGCAGGGGCGCCGTAAGGGGGTGAAAAGTTAGGACGATTCTAAGGGCCCGTGACTGACAGAGGCCCCAAAAATTGTAGAACATTAAGAAACATTTTTTAAGTAACCTTTCAAGCTTTCAAAAAAGAAAAGAAAGGAGAGAAAGACAAGAGAGAGCGACAGTAGTCTATGTCACCCAGTTTTGCTCTGATTTAGCACCACCATCAGGCCTTTTCATTCCCATTTCCATTTTGTTGTCCATTTACACTTTAATACCCGCTTATTTTGCAGTTGGTATGTATATTTAATTAGAAGATCTGCTGCTTATGTTATTTTTTTTGTGAAAGCATTTTATAAATGATAATATTGGTGTTAATGTTCACTTTATTTTAATTGAAGTGGTCATGTATATTTAAGTTATATTTATTTTGATTTATGAATCAAAAATATGACGTACGGGGACATGACCCCGATGTTATTGAGTGTTTTTTTTAGAGGGAACACCAGCAGCCAGCGGACGGAGCAGTCCGGGGAAGACGCTGATGAATAATCTCTGACAACTAAAACCAGGATCCTACAACTGAGGTGAGCATGTACCTGTTGTTATCAAACATCTGTGATTGGCCTATAACCACATTTTAGAGTTGTCAGAGACATTTCCCAGTGTCATAGTTTTTGGTAGAATATACAATACATATTTTAGTTTAGGTAGGAAAGTTATATAAAATAAAAGTGAATCAACGAGGTGTGTAAGGAGACGATGAAAGGCCCCGTAAAATGTTTTCAAAATTATACGGCTAAGACTCGTTGGGGATGTTCAGTGGTTTTCTAAAGACTCCATCCGGAACAAATAGAATAACAAATTCTGAGGTTCATAGGAACCAAAGTAAGTTATAAGTGAAAATTCCAAGAGGAGAAAAGCAAACTTCAAAAAGCCATTTGAAACGACCTGATTCTCGCTATCTCTTGTTCTGTTGGGGTTAACTCCCATTCTGTTGAAAGAAATATCGCATCTTAGAAGCTGGACAGACAGTGAGGAGGATATATTTATGTGCTTGTGAATAAATAAATATATTATTGAACATAAAACAGCCTTAGTCAGATAAATAGATACGGAGTCATAATAGAGGGAGAATTTGAACGAGAGGAGCGTGAGTTAGGAGCTTACGAGAACAATGGGCTCAAGCAGAAACATTTATTAGCAGTGGGATTAAAACGGCTGATTGTAAAAAGTCCTCCACAGATCTCCGTTCCCTACGCAATAAAATGAAAGCAGAAGTGTTAATGGTTGAAAGAAGCCCCCCTTCTCTAATTGTGAGAGCAGCAGCCCGGAATGTGTCTGTTTGCTCTTTTCTCAGATGCCCGAAAGAAGGCTGCTGAGTGTTGGATTTAAAAATAAGGAGTAGAAGATCGAGTGATCTGAAGTTGGAGTGAAATACATTGAAAATGAATAGATCAGTGTGGGATTTGAAGTAGTAGATCTGGAAAATAAATAAGAAACAATGATTTGTTGCTATTTAAACATAGTCTTTGAGAACTGATTGTTACCGTTGCATTGTGTTGTGAATTTCATGGTAGTTGTCATTAACTAAGACTTGTAGCTAATTATATTCCAAGGGAAACAATTATATTACATACAGTAACATTAAGGGAAAGTAAAAAGAGAGTAACTGAGTATATGAAGTACACCAAAGGTTAAGGCTTTATTCAAATTAAATATAATAGTGGATTTTTCTACTTAGTATAAAGACATAAAAAGAGGAGGATTTGTTAAACATTAGATAACAAACTCACTGGAGGAAATATATATTTTAAGGTTATTTAGGAGTTGTTATCATATAAAGTTACTCTCAGTTGGTGGTTGTTTAAAGTAGATAGGAAACTGAAACATCAACAATTCACCTCAATTGTGTTTTTAAGTTTGTGAAGAAGGAGTAGAAAGTAAAAAGAAGGTTTTCTAACTTTGTCAGTCAGAGGGAATCTGTTAATGTTTAAGCATGACAGAGGTGCTGCACGATGCTAAAGGCCATCTCACACTGTTGGACAACACAAAGAGGTGATTGATGAGAGAAGCTTGTGAGCAGGCAGCTGCAGGGCGCAGAGAGGAAAGAGTGAGAGGAGAGAAATAAGATGTTTTGAAAAGTAAAGAGAGGGTAAATGTTACATAAAGTTAACTAATATTCTGGAAAATGTCATATTGTTTCGGAGTGACATAAGATGAGAATATATTTACTAGATATGAGAACAACAGGCTTATCTAGGTTAACAGAAAATTGCTATTAACCAGTTTCAGATGCAACTATCCTATCTTTGTTCTAAATAGAACATACGTTGCATTTACAATTAATATTAAGAAAGTTCACAATTGATACCATTAAAGACCGTTTGGGATTAATAGGACGATTCTGTGATAAACATTTGTGCTCAGAGGGAATCAAAGTGTTGAGATGTTCTCAAAATGGGAGTTTTCACAATGCTTTTGAGTTTTTATTGAAACAATTAAGTAGTAAGGACAGAAAACTGTTCCGTGATGATTTCTTCAGGTTTCAGCTTTAGTAATAATGAAGATTATATTTTGTAATAATTCCTTTGAGTGTTCCAAAAATATATTCATTAACTGTAATCAGATTACTTGTTTTCAAAATATAGCGCTGAATACTGTTAGTTTTGTATTCTGTTACAAATCTAACCATGCTTGTAACACGACTTAGATAAACAATTTGAAAACCAATAGATTAAGCAAGAAGATTAAAGGATGAACCTATAGTGGTTGGGGTGGGTGTCTTTGTTTTGCTGATTAATTTAAAACTGAAGTAAAGAAGAATCTGGGTAGACTACTACCATTAGTTTGTTTTAATATTCACCTGTTTCAGCATTCCTGACCATTAGACGCTCAGCCGTTTTATTTTATGACACGTTGGAGGAGAGATTTACATTGAGTTTTTCTCAGTAGCTGATTTGCTGTGATTACAGCAGCATTGGATAGTTGTGCGCCACCTTTGGGTTGTACTCTGAATCAGTGTGTGGTGAAATGATGCTCATTGCAAACAGAAGAAGTGTACAAAGAACGCATCTCTGAGGAGGTATTGACAGTTTGCTTGTGCCTCGTTGTCAAGGCAACAGTGGTGTGAAGAGGAAATGCAGTTTTGTGGGGATTCCTGCTGTACAGAGGACAACGTGTGTCTGCTGATTGTATCACATTGATCCAGAGGTCCCTTCCCCCTCAGGACATCCCTGTGCCAAGACAGGAGTTTCCTTGAAGCCCACTGACCAGGGCCGGTTCTAGCTTTTTGGGGGCCCTGCCACTGACTACAGCTGAAGAGGACAATGAATCATTGACTGTTCTCATTATGACAAGATCTTGAGACAAGCTGGTCTCAGTCTGTTCAGACTCTGAAAAACAATGCAATGATTTTACAGCATAACTGTGCAAGAGTTTTCCAGAAGGTGGTGTAGAACGATATGCTTAGTGTTTAGGAAAGGAGGCTGATTGTTTAATGATGGTCTGGAATACTGAAAAGATTAAAAGTTTAATAAAAGTTTAATTGTTTGGCAAACAAGACATCTGATTATTATGTCACACATAATAATCTTGACATAGAAACTAGTTATGGGTGAAACGTGTGGTTGTTATGCCATTGTAATCATGAACTAAACATAAATTGGGAAATAGTATCTGGTTAAAGATGAATGCATTTCATATCCTAGAGAGGGTTAGTTATATTGTGAATACATTTTGGTATTTACTAATGTATTTTGTAGAACAAATAACAAGAACACAAGTCAAATTTTGTTTTGTTTTTACATTAAATTGTCCATTACAAAAACTGTTCAGCTTAGGTCTAGCTTTAGACTTTGACAGTAAAATAATATTTGGGCTTATTTTTATATATCTGACATTTCTTAAATATGTTGGCTATTCACTAGATGGAGAGATGGCATTACTCTCCATTTGTTAAGAACATTTCTGAAGATTGAATATTTGTTCCATTTCTAATATTCCTATTTAAGAAGTAATTTTAGAGTAACGAAGGCTGGTGCTGAAATCGGAAAAAGGTGTTAGTGATTTGCATCTCATAAACAAATTGATAAAATTGATTATTGTTACTATTATTGATTAATTTGGAATATTAATTTAAAAAAGTCCGTTATCTGCAGGTTCACTTAAGAAGGGGCAGTATATTAATAAAGTTTATTGATAATTTGTTTGTTTCAACATCTGAAGAAAATTGTGCTGCGAGCACAGGAAAAACTTTGTTGCATTGTTTGACATCAGCACAATAATGTCACTACTGAAAACTCCAGCTAGTAGAAACAGCACATTTGATTTCAAAAAGCCATATCATTGGAAGGAATGTGGGGTCACTGAACCCATCCTGCTGTGGTTTTTAGTTCTTACTTGCAGCTTCACAGGGAGCGCAAGGCATCATTTTATGAGTTTGAAAGACATGCTTCTCCACTTTCGAATGGACATCCATTGAATTAGTGTTGACCTGATACTTACAGATCTTAGAAGGTAAAGACGTGCCTACTATAGGTGACAATTCCTAAAATTCAACTACAAACCATTGATGAAATTACTTCTGTTTTTGAATCCCTGATGAAGGAAGGAGTAATTGTTGCATGTTGGGGGTTCCACACGCTGCTAAAGAGTTTAACATTGTTTTTTAAATAGACCAGAATTGAAGATAAATGAGTATAATGAGCTACGAGGTGCAGAGCTACACAGATCCTAGTAATGGTTTGACTCAAGATAATAGTTATGTGCGCAAGTTTCTGAAATAGATCTATTAGACATTGTAATATGGATTAGGTGTTAATATACTGCAGTAGTAGTACTAACACATTTCAGGAAATGTGGGAAACGGCTGTCCCAAAGGAAAGTTAGTGATATCTTGGAAGGTGTAGTTGTATTCGTCAATTGATAAATGATGGCGCTCGCCGCTCCATATATGACGGATTTTAGTAGAAGAAAGATCCTGGCTTATGCTGAAATATCAAAGTCTCTGCAGAGCATGACACATGGCCAAAAAGACTGAGACCAAATGACCTTTGACCCTGACTGACAGTGTGACAAAAGCACTGTCAATGACTGACTCTGGGGTGTACCTGACCAGGACTTTACAACCTGACAGAGTGAGTGTGAATGTATGTCTGCATGTGATCAGTGCAACTGCATGATTCTAAAACAATAACTAACCAGGCATGTTTTTGGACTAATATATTATTTTGGAGCTCCAAGGGAAACGAGAGGTTTCCTAAAAATTCCTCGAAAGGGGGAAACCGCACATGTGACCCGTTTCTAATATACTTGATGCTATTGTATTCCCACAGGAGTTGGCGGTTTGCAAATGTAAAACTCAAACTAAAATCTGAAGATTCTATTTCTTTTAGGACTGCAAGATGGAGATAAACACTTGTTTTCACTGGAGTGTTTACTGTGGGAAATAATGGATGTACATTTGTGAATGAGGTTTGGCATAGCTCCCCAGTCCGGGGCAGCAGCTCCAGTCAGCTCCCCGGAGAGATCAGGGCGAGGACGCGGCCGCAGCCGCGGAGGTAAAAAGGGCAGGAAGTCGAGCCCTCCAGGATCCCGGCCACCTCCAAAATCCACCCCTTCCCAGGCTCGCCAGGCCGGGAGTGTCTCTAACACGTCCCTCATGGAGAGTAGCGTGGCCGGCTCTCTGCAATCCCTGGCGAGCTCCATGAGAGCTATCGAGGCTCGCCTCCAGGCCCCGGAAGACTCCGTCACAGGAGCTTCAACTTCCCATGCACTTAGAGCAGCGCTTTCTGCCTCAGTCCCGCCGGGGTTGCCGGGTCAGGGTGTCCCATGCATGCCAGCAGTAGCTCCCCCTATTCTCTGGCTTCGGCCCTCCCAGCCCCCCCTTCAGGTAGGCCTTTTATTTCCCAAGCCGCCAACATCTCCTCAAGGCTTAGGTCGAAAATTCTTGAAGGTAAGGACGTCAATCTGCCCAGCTTTTTTCTGCCCTCCCCGGAGTGAGATAAAGCCATCGCCACAGGAGGAAATATCACCGCCGTCTTTAAGGCCGCAGACCCCAGGCCGCAGACCCCAAGCTTATCAGAGACATCAGCTTAGGGCAATTCAAGGTCACTTCCGGCATCTTCCGCGATGTTCTCTGCTCCGTCTACCCTGAGAGAAGAGTAGAATTAGATGCGTACATGGCCATTATTGGCGAAATTAACATTAGATACGGGAAATCCGTCTTCTATCAGTACCACAAAAGCTTTTCAAGCAAAGCAGCGCTACAACCTAGCACATAGCAATATCCGCCTGGACTGGTCAGTGATGGACATTGAGCTGCTCGTGATGGCCACCGGCGGCCAATCTGCTATCTCATGCAACAGCTGCGGAGCGCAGGGCCATATTGCTCCCCTCTGCCCCTCAGTGCCTTTCTCCGCGCATTGAGCCTCCCACATGCAGTATGCTGGGAACGATAGACCAGCCGTCAGTTTCTGCAGGGATGCACACCCGAAGTCTGTTTGCCCCAGGCGCAGCCGCAGCCTCATAGTAGCTCTGCGCCAGAAACCTCGTGGTGGAAAACATTCTGAAATATCACCCCTCCACTCCCATTAACATCCCTCAGCTAGCAGCTGCGCTTTCTACTCACCCAGATTCCGCGTTCGTTGACCATCTCCTGTCAGGGCTCTCCCAAGGCTTCAGGGTAGGGGTCCTCTCATCTCCCACAGTGACTTTCGTAGCAAAACACTTACAGTCAGCCGCTAAAGAACCCAACATAGTTTCCCAGCTCATCGACAAAGAACTTCTCAAAGGATACATAATCAGTCCTTCTAGCTCCTCCCCCTTCTCAGTGTTCCGTTCAAATCCCATCGGAATAGCCACACGCAAATACTCCGGAAAAAAGAGGCTGATTTCGATCTGTCCGCTCCCCGCTCCGGCCCATTCTGCAGCGTCAATAGCATCATCCCTCCAGATCAGTTTTCCCTTCACTATGCCTCAGTGGTTAATGCAATAAAAATGATCAAGTTCACAGGGCACGGAGCTTGGCTCTCCAAAGCGGACATTACCGATGCCTTCAAAATCATCCCCATTCATCCGTCTCAGCGGAATTAGTTCGGTAGTAAGTGGGAGTCCAAACTCTATTTTGCCGTTCGCCTGACCTTCGGGTGCAGAAGCAGCCCCTGCATTTTCAATTCCTTCTCGGAAGCGCTCTGCTGGATCCTGCTAAACATCGTCAGAATCCCCTCCGTCCTTCACCTACTGGACGACTTCCTCCTCATAGATCCACCACAGGACAGCTCAGGGATCTCACTGGCCAAGCTTAAACATTGCTTTCAGGAGTTAGGCGTCCCTCTCTCCAAGTAGAAAACGCTAGGTCCCGACACACGCTTAGAGTTCTTAGGCATCATCCTCGACTCCATAGACATGAAAGAGTCTCTCCCCTCCGACAAATTGCAGCGCATCCGGGACATCACCAAGTCATACTGCGAGCAACAAGTTATCACAAAACAACAGTTGCTCTCCCTTCTCGGACACCTCAACTTCGCCATGCGCGTCATCCCCCAGGGGCGCTCGTTCATCTCCCGCCTCCTGGACGCAGCATCGGCGGTCGACAACCTCCATGACTGCGTGTTCCTAGACGAAGGCTGCCGCTCAGACCTATATTCCTGGTCCCTCCTGCTCGCCCACTGGAACGGAGTTACTTTCTTTTACGATGACCTCAAGTGTTCCTCCGACTCAATGAGGCTTTTCACGGATGCCGCCCCATCCGCGGGCTTTGGGGGGTTTCTTCAGGGAGAAAGAGAAGTTCAAGTAAGATGATGGAAGACAGTCTAATCACCCAACCAAGCACATCAGCATCTATGTCTCACTGTGGCGTAATCAAACTGCTGATTGGGCTAATCCTATATCATGGGTCATGTTTCAGTACTTACCTAAGCAAACATTATTTCATGCTGCTCATATTCTTGGTTTCATGCTCACTGGCTCATGTTAAGCAGGGTATGATATTCATGCTTCATTGTACTCAAGCAACAGCTGCATTACATTGTCTACATCTCCCTCTTCGCCGGGCATCGGCTCGTGGCGGCTATCCAAGATCTCTCAGTTTACCTATGGTAAACATGCATATAACTGGTGGTGGTGTCTTAAGAGCATTTCAGGGCTCGTTCAGGATAGGTGCAGCAAACCTGCCGCAATCAAGGTCATTTCTCCTCTTCCCTACAACAACTGGACGGCGGTCCTCCTCTGCCTTCACATCCTACACTCTCCCGGACATCAGCGCCGTGCTGGCCATCCAACGATCTCTCAGACCTTAACTATGGTATTTATGCATATAACTGGTGGTGGTTCATAACACGTTTACAAGTATACATGTTCATTATGGTATCGGATTTCAAACTGCATCCCTGTCCTAGTCCGCGGGCACCCGCCCACAGGGAATAATGTCTCGTCTCACGTTGCATCTACACATCACGGGCTACATTCTCCTGCACGCAGGTATCTAATCCCAGTCCTGTGCTCAAATGTGTCTGTGTAAAAATGCATACCCTGCGACGTCAGGTCATAAGAAGAAGAGAGGAAAAGAAAGAGAGAGAAAGAAAGAAGAGAGAGTAAAAGAGAAAGAAGAAGGGACCGTGTGTCCCCGTAGACTCCGGTCTGTGCTCAATGTGTCTGTGTAAAAATGTATACCCTGCGACGTCAGGTCGTAAGAAGAGGAGAGGAAACGAAAAGAGAGAGAAAAGAAAGAAGAGAGTAAAAGAGAGAAAAAGAGAGAAAAAGAGAAGAAGAAGAAGGGACCGTGTGTCCCCGTAAACTTCGGTCTTATGGAGTGCGGGTCCCCGTAGACTTCGGTCTCGTGGACTGTGGGCCACCGTAAACTTTGGTTTCCATTATAAACAAGATCCCTGCTTCGGCAGGACGTTCGACCTTCGTGGCGGCGTAGTCAAGCCCTGCTAGCCAGGCAGGCGACCCTCAGGTCGTTTTCAGATAAGACCGGCACTGATTTCGGCCGTCAGAGACTCAGCATGACCCGTAAACTCCGGCAGTGATTCCGGCCCCCTGCCGCATACATATATTGATCTATTATTTCCTCCCCAGATCACCACAGTCACCCTACAAGGTAAGAAACTCAGTTCATCTCAGTATTCATACTTCACTGGTTTTGGGGATTTTCATCGGAGCGGTTCTTTCCCTCCCGAATAATTATCCTGCAAACCGGGGCCTAATCGCCAAACACCATTCCATTCTCCTGTTGTATTATCATGGCAATCATTTCATTTACATGACGTGTAACAATAAATATGTATTCCATACATCACGTCTCTCCGGTTTGAACTAAAGATGTTGGGGTTTTATTTTATTGGCACAGGCCAAGTATTAAGATTCTGAAGCTGCACTGGCAGATAGGAGGTCTACAATTAATTTAGAAAACCTGTTCACAGACGGCTGTTGTTTTAAGACACCCCACCAACAGGCTCCAAGCGGCCTAAGCAGCGGTGGGTCAAACACCTGAGGGCCCAGGAGCCCTGAGCGTAGGCTGGAGGGGTGGGTATCATTGATTCACCACCCAAGGAGACTGCTTTCTGGCACTCAGGTTCTCACTCTGATAGTTCCTTCACTGACATTGAAAGTTGTGTTCTGTCCCCATGAAGGTTTCAGGTACTAGGTACACAGTGTGGATCTCTTGATATGAGATCCAAAGGGGGAAATGAAGTATTATTTGAATTATTTTGAAGTATTAAAATAACGTGTTTATAGCAGAAAGTTCAATAAGGCGTATTTCTGGTATATTCCTTTTAAATGTCCCATTTTTGAAAGTCTTGTTGCAGTTCCCAGAATATCAGGAGAGTGTTAGAGTCTTTTTGGTTGATCATCCATGGTTTTTGCAATTAACAGGGGAACTCCAAGAGAAGTTTTCCTCAGAGATAATGCAGTTAAATTCTTGTTAGTTAATGATGCACATCCTGCAGGCCTTGAGAATTGAGTCACAGAGTTAACAAAACCATAGTCCTTTTGTTCTCATTAATAAATGTATTCATTCCGGTAAGCTGACTTCGGAGGTGAAAGGAAGTTCAGAGAAGCCCTTAGGCTACAAGAACAATTAACTCCTGTTAAGGGTGAAAATGCGTGTGCCTGAAAGATGTTTGGGGCTATTGCAGCAGCTAGATGTGATTATTGCTGAACCATATCTGTGTTTGTGTTCTATTGACTTCTCTGTTTTATTCTTTCATGTGTGGGTACTAAATTGCTACGAACATTGTGGAGAAATTAGCTTAAACATGTTTTATTACTCTGTATGGAAAAGGAGCAGTTGTGGATGACAGGAGACATTCTTCTTAAGATTTTCAGCATGTCCAATATCAGGGAAATCTACTTGTCTTAAATAGATGTATGTGTTTAATTACTTTGTTTTACCTCAAACTTAAGAGACTTTTGTTTTCCGGATCTCCTGGCTGGCTCGCGCTGATTGGCTGTGACAAGGCCATCGTAATTTGTACACCAATGAAAAACCCCCTTCTTGAATCTCTCTGCATAACTCCCCCCGCTGTAACAACACACTCTCACTCCATAATCGTCCAGGAGCGACGTTTGGTCAGGGTCCCGTGGCGTGCAGTTGTGACATTCCTAGGCTCCTTCAGCTTCATAAAGGGACGCAAATAGCTTTCAACTGATTGCAATTTATTGGGATTCTGGGTAGTGTAGTGTCTTCTGCCATCCTTTACTCCGAAAAAATATTTGGTTCTCCGAATCGGAGGGGAAAAATACAAAAGCATTGCACACAATTCAAACCAATCAATGTTGTGTAATCAACAAGGATAATCTGGTGTTTTTTAGTCGATGAGTAGTGCAGATATCACTGTCAAATCAATCGACAGTAAGGGGAATACTTACTTCTGGGTGTACATTTCTCCGTTATCCAATGGGAATGGACGCTCACATTGCCTTTAAGGGCAGCCGACACAAACGAATGCCGTGCTTCCATGAGCGTCAAGTCCCGCCGCAGATGGGAATACATTGCAATCAGTTGAAAGGTATTTGCGTCTCTTTATGAAGCTGAAGGAGCCTAGGAGCGTCACAACTGCACGTAACGGGACCCTGACCAAACGTCGCTCCTGGACGATTATGGAGTGAGAGTGTGTTGGCTGTAACTACAATATGGCTCTGTGAAGTTTTTAGTTTGCTTTCTTCTTCCTCCTCCTAATAAGATGGTAAGTCCTCCCAGAGAGAGGAACCAGAGCCGGAGTAATCCGGATTACTTCGTGATGGTGTTGTATTGTTGTATCTGTTGCCATTAAATCAGCATATTTGTTATAATTTTATCCTGGTTAGGGATGCACCGAATATTATCGGCTGAAAATAGTTAAAAAGGCCTTTTCGGCTTTCGGCCGAAAGGGTCAGCTGAACACGTTTTACAAATCGCAATCCGCGCCTCTTTCTCTGATATTTTGAAATTTCTCCAAGCGGCAGACATGTTGGCTGTGAGCCAGCCCATGGTTGTGCGCCGTGCTTGTCGCCGCGTTTTGATTACGTCATCACAACAACACGTTAGGTTACCAAACTTATAGGTGCATTTGTTGTTGTTGAAGGCCTGGCTGTTACAGTCTTTATTTACACTAGTTTGTTGTAGGCCTACTGGCCTAGATGTTTATGCAGTTTTAAAGCACCTTGGCTTTGTTCTGAATGCACTTTGTTGTAGTTATCCTACAGAGAAAATAAAATGCACTTGACTTGGAATGAATGTGCTGTATGCATTCAAAAGTGCTGAATAAATGTTTTATCGACCCATAATAGTGGTTACTATTTAAGTTAAGTTTTGCCATAATCATGTCTTTTTCCATAATCAGGTAGCTGAACAACATTGGTAAAAAATGTATACATTATATATATATTTCTATTAATCATTTTCGGCCTTTCGGCATTCGGTTTTCGGCCAACTGTTTCCTATTTTCAGTATATCGGTTTCGGCCAAGAATTTCCCATGCGGTGCACCCCTAATCCTGGTGCTTTGAGTTTTCCTTCTTTTAAGACAACTCACAAAAGGACACGCGGAGCAGGAGGGGGGCCTCAGAGCCCCCGCCAGAGTGTGCCCCAAGCTCCAACAAAGCATAATCAGGCTACAGCCGTTGTGTATTTTATTATGTGAAGCACTAAATGGTCTTAGAAAAATATCGACTCTTTGTTTGTAGAATGGTTCGGGGTACCATATGTGTTCGGGGTCCGTCTCTTACCAATGACGTCACGACGTCATGATGTCAATGATGTCACGCACACCAATTTCCCCGCAGGCTAGGCAGTCAAGCATATTCTTAGCTTCGGCTTGATGTGGAGATGTGATTTGATGTGTCGTTTGTCCCCCAACTCCTTTCCAAAGTTGAGATATGTAATAAAATACTCAGGGGAGTTTCCTGAATTTTCATGCCCAAAGCCTAGCATTAGGCCCTGTTAGGCATCCCTGGAATCGTCTCAGAGAGTAGATGATCAGTGGGGCCTTGTTTTTACTGAAACATGATGTTTCGATGTATATTTCCATTGAAAATGCTAACCGCTAGCCGCAAAGCTAGCATCGCAGCCACTGCTCCGTTTTGCACACGTTTTTCACAAACATTTTACATTGTTTTTGTTACTTTCGTACGTTGCAGTGTCTTAAATGTAATTTAGGTTAACTTCCTGTTTTAAGTTGTTGCTATGGAAACAACATGACGGAGAAAAAAGTAATATCTTCTACATATAATAACGGACAAAGTAAAGAATAAAGTGTACACTCTAAAAACAAATGCCTTGGCTCAACAAAGAAAATCAACGCAACAGTTTGCATCGATGTTTATTGAGTTAAGACAACTTCTAATGAAATTGTCTGCAGAAATACTTCAATTCGGTTCGTCATGATCTGTAGATGTGATTTGCCCCCGAGCACCCCTGGGTAAATTACCGTACAACCAATCACAATGCGTACAATGCGTGACATCATTGGTAAGAGACGGCCCCCGAACACATATGGTAGCCCGAACACATATGGTACTCACACTGGCCGTGCGTCACGCCTCCACCGTTCCCGGAAATGCATCCGCGGAGGAGCCGTGGAGGAACCATCAGTGTCTCCTCGGTTATAGCTCCTCCAGAGAGCCTCCTCGACGCTCGATCGTCGGTTCTCGGTGGGCATTTAGAGAAATGAGATGTCCTTCAAAATGGCGCGCTGAAATAAATTTCCGGGTCACTACCGGAGGACCGAGGAGTCGAGGAGGGGAAATTTGAGAATTGAGAAACCTCTAGTGTCATTCAAGCACGGCTCTGTGTGTGTGTGTGGCAATAGCCCATTTAGTGTGATAGAGGGAGAGAGAGGAGAGAGGGAGAAAGGGGAAGAGGGAGAGGGAGAGAGGGGGACTGGTGCCAGCAGGGACCGTGTTGTTAGCATCTGGTTAGCTAGCTGCGCTAACGGACATACGGAGCTGTTTGTTCCACAACAAGCTGGAGGAGGGTCCTCTCCTCTCAGACTGAGAGACTCAGGTGAGCTAAACAAAGGACTCTCTGAGTTTTTAGATAATTAACTTTAGTCTAAGTTATCTCCGTGGGTCTCAAACGGTTTGATCACAAATTATTCAAAAGATTATCTCAGCGGCACACCTTCATTTGATCATTATAGTTATAAAACAAATCAGAGAATAAAGGAAAAACAGTTATGAAATCTACTGTATGGCAGTAAATCAAGAATACAGTTTAAAAGGGGAGTGATTTGTAAAATATCCATGAAGAAAAAAAAATCTGTTTACAGTTGTGTTTCATTTGGGTGTTCCCGTCTGGAACACCACCTCTAGTGGGCCCTTGAGTCAGGCACACTGTGTGTGTGTGTGTGTGTGTGTGTGTGTGTGTGTGTGTGTGTGTGTGTGTGTGTGTGTGTGTGTGTGTGTGTGTGTGTGTGTGTGTGTGTGTGTGTGTGTGTGTGTGTGTGTGTGTGTGTGTGTGTGTGTGTGTGTGTGTGTGTGTGTGTGTGTGTGTGTGTGTGTGTGTGTGTGTGTGTGTGTGTGTGTGTGTGTGTGTGTGTGTGTGTGTGTGTGTGTGTGTGTGTGTGGGGAGTGTTGCAGTAGAAAATTCCACTGCAGCGCCACTGTGGGCTAAGCCCCGAATGTTTTCAGGTCCAGGCGATGCCCCTGATCTAGACAATTAAACTTACTTTGTATAAACCTGCTTTTCTTGCTAATGGACAACCTTACATTGACTTACGGGTAATGTTTTATAAGGAAAGCGTCATATACAAACGATTCATACTCACGATAAGTGGAGGCAGAGCACGTCTCCATGAGGAGCATGAGAAGGAAAACACTGAGTTTCATCATTCTGGATGAGACCTAGGATAGTCATTAATAGAACATATTTAACATAAAACACATTTTCTTTGTTATTTCTGAAAGCCATCATTTAAGAAATGAAAATCTGATATAAGTGTATTGAAATAGTTCGATTTCAACATTAAGACCATGATCCCGCCCCTTATGTCTTTGAAGTTGAACATATTTAATACCACTGTTAATTAAATTAAAGCAGCAATTTGAATGTGTACTTTATGATGAAGACCTTTCACGAAGAAGAACGAATAATACTATTTTAAATAATTAGCAATGGGGAAGAGCTCGGTTAAATAGGGTTAGTGCTTCAGTCAGTAGGGGCTTGGACTGTGAGCCGTAGGGTCGCCGGTTCAAGTCCCAGACCAGACCTAAATATGGAGTGTGGACTGATACTTGGAGAGGTCCCCAGTTCACCTCCTGCCCTGCTGTGGTGCCCTTGAGCAAGGCACCGGACACCCCCCTTCCCCCCCCACTCCCATTGCTCCCCGGGCGCTGCACAAGAGCTGCCCACTGCTCCTAGTACTAGACTCCTGGTTCTAGGATGGGTTAAAAGCAGAGAACACATTTCACTGTGTGCTGTGTGCTCTGCATGTGAGACCATTAAAGAGGGCTTCATCCCTCCCATTCTATCCATCTATCTAAATCCTTGACTTTGATTGGATATTCCTTCTCTGAGAATACATGATTTTTCGTCACCTGTCTGTAAGATATAAAACATCCCGGACACACCGGGGGCACATATTTATGTATAAAAGGAATCAAAAAGTGTATTCTGCCTGATAGGTCCCCTAAAAGGAGGATAGTGCAACACACAATCAGGTGACAGGTCAAAATGCATCAGAGTGAATTGAGAAACTGCAGCAGAGAGCAGGAGTTTGCTTCCTAAAAGGCTAAATTGTACAAATATGTTTTGAGTTTTTTTTTCCAAAGACTTCCACTGAGCAGGCATCCCTGATGTCTCTAGGTATTTTGTTCCATAGCTTTGGGGCATAATTAACGAAAGCTGCATCACCAAACGTCTTTTTACGGCTGTTTCTGGGAACCTCTAACAAACCAGCCGCAGAGGAACGCAGTGTTCTTGACGGCTTGTGGCTGACAAGGGAGTTAGCAATATAGCTAGGTTCTTGCCCATTAGGGCCTTATATGTCAGGAGGGGGACCTTCAAATCAATCCTAAAGTAAACAGGAAGCCAGTAAAGAGCAGCTAAAACTGGACTAATGTGTTCTCTCTTCTTAGTTCTGGTTATCCGCAGAGCTGCAGAGTTTTGGATGAGCTGAAGTCTGTCAGTCGTTTTTTCGGGAGGTCACTGAAAAGTGCATTACAGTAGTCCAGCTTGAAAATAATAATTCATAATACAATATGTTTGAAACATTTTAAAATAAAATAGTAGGAATGAGAATTGAAATGCTTACCCTGATTCCCGGTGAGCATAGAGGTTTTGTCCCAACAAAATAACTGAGTCAAAGTTACTTGATCTCAGAACTTCAGGAAGTGTCTGTAGATAAAAACCCTTAAAGCTGAGCTATTTGTTTGATATCTTCCCCCAAAGTCAATCAATAATCATGATCAGCATCCAATCACTGAACACCATGTAGTATCCTCCCAGGTACATGAACCCAGTTCTAGTCAGCAGATCAAGGTTCCAGTAGTTATCTAACGACACACTGATGACACAACAGTTTCATTCATCACATTGATATATATATATATTATCTCATAGCTACAAATGGAAAAAATATATGTTTATATGATGCTGTGTGGGAAAAGTACTCAGATCTTCTACTTAAGTAAAAGTAGAAGTAGCAGAGTGTAGGAAAACTCTGTTACAGTTAAAGTCCTGCATTCAAAATATTTATTTACACTGAGACACAAACACACAGTGGCGGTGACCCTGGAATGAGATCACAGTGACACAAACACTGACACAGCACACAGGTGCAAACAAAGGTAATTTAATGTTGCGCCCTCAATCAGATCCATGCACGAGGATCGGTGTACAAACACAGAAGAGCCGCTCGATCCCTCACAATGGCACCGTGACCTTTCAGAGAAACATTCCTCACACACAGAAACAGCAGAGATGATGTGCGGCTGCTCGGGATGAAGAGGGATTAGCACTCACTGCTGCTAATCAAATGGAAGAGCAGAAGAATTGTTATAGGTGGGAGAAATAATTGAGTTAGTGGACCTATTGAAGGACATCGAACCTACAGCTGAGGCTCAATGCTGAGTACAGTGAGGCACAAACATGGTGTCCTTTGTTTCATTCACAAAAAAAGCAGGCCTGTTTCCAACTCAGTCATCAATACAGAATTTAGTGCAAACACATGCAGCCATTTGAATTAAATTATGCTTTTTTGTCAACATTTAGAGGGGAACACTCTCATATCTTATCTGTTAACTATGAAACTACAGCCAGTGTGCTTAGCTTAACTTAGCTTAGCATAAAGACTGGAAACAGCTATCATGAGGCTGTTGAGAGCTAACAAAAGCCACCTACAAGAACATCTAAAGCTCCCTAGTGTTGTTTGATATGTACAAAAAACAAAAGTATTATAAACAGAAAGTTGCGGTTTCCATTTTGGTTAATCAGTCCCTTCTGAAGACTCCACCATGAATGTAAAAAGAGAACTGGATACAGCATCGGAGGCGGGCCCCGTTGAAGCCAGATTGGCCTGACTCTTCATTACAAAAGATACTTGGGTCTGGGATCAAAGAATGTGAACGCTTGTGTTTTCCTAAAGCCCCGCCTCTAACCCGCAATATCATGGGTTGTAAGGCTCAGTCAAATTAATGGACAAGCTACTTAAAGAGCAACTTGCAGGTTTTTTTTTTTTTACTACATTTATGCTTAACCTTTCCTGAAAATTACAATTCAAAAAGTTAATGCAGGATTTGATATGTTTTACAAGACATAAGGGCAGGAATTCAGAGGGAAAGGAGCCGTTTTGAGCTCTGCTACTAAAACCAGCTTTTTTTTAACGTCATATATCAGACGCGTCGTATTACGCCACATGGGGGAGCAACTTTCTCGGACTCGTTCTCTGCCCAATCCGCGGAAGTAGTTTGTAGTTGGTTTGAGCGGTTGTGTTTTAGTGAGATGGTATTTTTTCGGTAATTTTTCATTTCATTTCACCATTTGTAATCAAGGTGAGCTGGAGTTCGTGCAGGTTGCACAAACTCGAGCCTGTCAGGACATCGAGCCCACAGTTTCCCTCACAGGAAAAGGACCGGAGCTAGCTTTCGTTCCTGGGTGCGTTGTGCGTTGTGCATCCACCTCCCTGCAGCACATACTCTCCACAGCTGAAGCCTCTCAAGCAAAACGTTTATCAGGAAACCGTATTACATCTCTCTCCCCCCTTTGCTGCTCTCTCTCTCCCCTCCGGTACACAGCACCGTAGTGTGGAGTTGCATTAGGTAATGCGAGATACGGCTGATACTTGCGTATTAGTTTCTTTTATGGATCAGTATCAACAGTCCTGCCAGTAACGTTACTATATTATCAATACTACTTTAGTTATAGCCTGATATATGATAGCTAACTTTACAATGTTGTGATGTGACGTTAGCTAACATTAACTGTAGCTAACGCCGGTCACTCACCAAGACAGCTGCTTTGTTCTCCACTGGTTCTCCTCACACCACAGCTCCATTTCTCGCCGATGGCCGTTATTTTTTCTAATCCTTGGCTGCTCCTGGTCTCTTGGACGCATAGCAGGCTCATAATTATAATCATATCGATCAATCAATCAATCAATCAATGTTTATTTATATAGCCCAATATCACAAATGTTACATTTGTCTCAGTGGACTATACGACACTTTACAACTCTTACAGTATACTATAGTAATATAGTTCATTTATAGTTCATTTCGTAAGGGGGGTGCGTACAGCAGACAGTAGCCAGCTGTTTTCGAAAGATACAGCTCACTCAAAAATATATTGTTTTATATAAAATTAATTAATATATATATATATATATATATATATATATATATATATATATATATATATTAGCTGTACACTTTACGAATATAATGGTTTTTTATGGACATCTTTACCATTCAATCTCGTCCAACTGATCTTGCTGCTGTCACTCCTCGGCTCTTGGTAGTTCAGGCATTTATCAAACCTGGCAACTCCAGGTTTCCTGGCAGCTGTCAATCAAAGTCCAGTGGCTCCGCCCCAAAGTGCGAGAAACTTTTCACGCGCGCGCAGACAGACTCCACGAGGGAGTGAGGCAGACACTCCCGCGAGCGAGCATGAGAGCTGTCTCTGCTCGTGGGGGTTTAATCTTCGCGCGAGGGTCATTTCATGCGCGTGTAAAAGCACATTTTCCGCTCGTGAGTGGCTTGTTTTGCGCGCTAGAATATTGACCCAAATCTGACTCCATATTTAAGGCTTAATATTAATTAAACAGATGAGTTGAGAAAAAATTCACCCCCCCCAATCCATATTCATGAAGGGGGGATCTAACTATACAGAGAATATGGTTTTTTGAACCACGATGTAAACATATTTATTTCTGCTGTAAAGTTGGGCATTTTAACATGGGGGGTCTATGGAAATTGCTCCCTTCTGCAGACTGCTCCTACTGGCCACTAGATGAACTGCAGTTTGAGGCACTTCCGTATTAGCGTCCCGGCTCTTCCCCAGAGTTTGCCGCTTGGTGAAGAAGCATCAGATCAGTGCATGCACTGCATCGTCCGATCAGTGAGCGATACACAGTAAGGGGGCGGGGCGAGTGTCTGAGGATTTCATCGGAGGATGGTCTGGTGGTTCCTCGATTATAGCTCCTCCATTATCGCTCCTCGCTCCTCTCTCCTCCGGCAAAAATAAGGCTATTGGGACACTACTCAAGATGGCGCAGACAAATTCCGGTGAGACCGAGACCGAGGAAATGAAAAATAAGAGAAGTGAGAAAGGGCCCCAGTGTCATATGGCCTGCATATGGCGCTGGTTTCTCCAAAAATCCCTTGTCCATTAATTTGACTGAGCCCTAAAAGCCATGATATTGCGGGTTAGAGGCGGGGCTTTAGGAAAACACAAGCGTTCACATTCTTTGATCCCAGACCCAAGTATTTTTTGTAATGAAGTCAGGCCAATTTGGCTTCAACGGGTCCCGCCTCCGATGCTGTATCCAGTTCTCTTTTTACATCCATGGTGGAGACTTCAGAAGGGACTGATTAACCAAAATGGAAACCGCAACTTTATGTTTACTTTTGGTTTTTGTACATATCAAACAACACTATAGAGCTTTAGATGTTCTTATAGGTGGCTTTTGTTAGCTCTCAACAGCCTCAAGATAGCTGTTTCCAGTCTTTATGCTAAGTTAAACTAAGCACACTGGCTGTAGTTTCATAGTTAAAGTTTTTTTGTGAGTGAGCGGTGTTTGTGTGTTGAAACAAAGGACACCATGTTTGTGCCTCACTGTACTCAGCATTGAGCCTCAGCTGTAGCCGCCGGTGTTCTTCAATAGCTCCACTAACTCAATTATTTCTCCCACCTATAACAATCTTTCTGCTCTTCCATTTGATTAGCAGCAGTGAGCGCTAATCCCTCTTCATCCCGAGCAGCCGCACATCATCTCTGCTGTTTCTGTGTGTGAGGAATGTTTCTCTGAAAGGTCACGGTGCCATTGTGAGGGATCGAGAGGCTCCTCTGTGTTTGTACACCGATCCTTATCTCGTGCATGGATCTGATTGAGGGCACAACATTAAATTACCTTTGTTTGCACCTGTGTGCTGTGTCAGTGTTTGTGTCACTGTGATCTCATTCCAGGGTCACCGCCACTGTGTGTTTGTGTCTCAGTGTAAATAAATATATAAATATTTTGAATGCAGGACTTTAACTGTAACACAGTTTTCCTACACTCTGCTACTTCTACTTTTACTTAAGTAGAAGATCTGAGTACTTTTCCCACACAGCATCATATAAACATATATTTATCTTGTATTTGTAGCTATGAGATAATATATATATATGTCAATGTGATGAATGAAACTGTTGTGTCATCAGTGTGTCGTTAGATAACTACTGGAACCTTGATCTGCTGACTAGAACTGGGTTCATGTGCCTGGGAGGATACTACATGGTATTCAGTGATTGGATGCTGATCATGATTATTGATTGACTTTGGGGGAAGATATCAAACAAATAGCTCAGCTTTAAGGGTTTTTATCTACAGACACTTCCTGAAGTTCTGAGATCAAGTAACTTTGACTCAGTTATTTTGTTGGGACAAAACCTCTATGCTCACCGGGAATCAGGGTAAGCATTTCAATTCTCATTCCTACTATTTTATTTTAAAATCTTGTATGTTTCAAACATTTTGTATTAAGAAGTATTATTTTCAAACTGGACTACTGTAATGCACTTTATAGTGACTTCCTGAAAAAACGACTGACAGACTTCAGCTCAACCAAAACTCTGCAGCTCTGCGGATAACCAGAACTAAGAAGAGAGAACACATTAGTCCAGTTTTAGCTGCTCTTTACTGGCTTCCTGTTTACTTAAGGACCGATTTGAAGGTCCCCCTCCTGGCATATAAGGCCCTAATGGGCAAGAACCTAGCTATATTGCTAACTCCCTTGTCAGCCACAAGCCGTCAAGAACACTGCGTTCCTCTGCTGCTGGTTTGTTAGAGGTTCCCAGAAACAGCCGCAAAAAGACGTTTGGTGATGCAGCTTTCGTTAATTATGCCCCAAAGCTATGGAACAAAATACCTAGAGACATCAGGGATGCCTGCTCAGTGGAAGTCTTTGCACTTTCTCAATGCACTGATGCATTTTGAACTGTCACCTGATTGTGTGTTGCACTATCAGGGCCGGCCAGTAGCACTGGCGTTATAGAGAGGCGAAGTCACGTCCATCTAGTTCCGGTCCATTCGACCTTATTTCGGAAAAATTATGTATTGAAGTCAATGGGGAGAGGAAACTTATCTTTCGATCCCGTTTGAATTGTGCCACAAATTACACTTATGATGTTTGTGAATCTTAAAAAATCATTTCCATGTCAAAAAAGTCAAGAGTTTTTCGTAAAACTGTTGAAATATAAGACTATGAAATATATGCAACTTGAAAGACAACAAATCCCAGAGTCGCGTAAGTGATGTCATAACTGAGGTCACAATTGTTTTCCTCCCTTAAATATAAGAGATAGATAAGATAACTTTAACAAGATGCCTGTGTGCTTAGTACCAGGTTGTTATCATACCAGCAATGGGTCTTGCTCGTTCTCTCGCTTCCCGTCTGATGAGAGGACCAGGAGTGGCTGGATCAAGTTAGCTACCTAGCTAGCTAGCAAGCACGTTACTTAGCATTACAGCCTTAGCCTTGTCATTTGTATTAGGCTTAACATGAAGTAACATTAAGTAACACAAAATGTTAAACAGTAAGATTAGTAGTCATATTTCGTGAACCCTTTGAAGAATACTGTAACACCAGTGTGATCGTTCTATAATACACCATTTAAGCCTGGTGGAGACATGCTAATGCTAACGCTATATTAGCATCGGCGATCTTTTGTACTTCATGCTATCTGCACAAATGGTTGACATTAAACATTAAAAAGATCAGGCAGTTCAGAGAGAATCAAAGGAAGGCAGGCAGCTTTGCATGACATTCTTCTGGACGTGTTTCATTGTGGTGATAGTGAGGGTAGTCAATCCCTTGTTTAGCAAGACAGTAGTGACGGCCATCTTGGTGACATGTGTTGTTGTGGTTGTGCAAGACCAGGGGCCTGATTTATAACGCTGTGCGTAGGATTCACGTGGGAAGGTTGCTTACGTAGTAGAAATCCAAAAAATAGGTACAGATATTTTCCGATTCACCAAACATTGCGTACCGGTGAGGAAAGTGCGTACAGCACTTCCTACGCCGGTTTCCCGGCGTAGGAAGACACTCACACAGACTCACGTTTTCTTGTTTTTGATAAAAAAGAAAACGTCTTTTAAAACTACAATTCCCAGTAGAGACGTGCCATAGAGAACATGTTGCGAACATAAACTGTATATATAAAGGTTGCGAAACATAATAGCCAGCGTTTGTAGTTCTCGGGGGGCGTTCGAGTCCAGTTTTGGATAGTCTGCCGTAGTTTCGTTCCATTTCAAAGAGCTTGACGCTCGGCGTAACCTTGGCCACTCCAACATCCAATCCCAGAGTTTGAAGATTAATCACGGGGTTTGTCAACGGGACTGTAGTCCCAAACGATAGCTGGGGATTATGGGTAGTGTAGTGTCTTCGGCCATCCTAAACTGAATTTTTTTTCGGATATCATATCGCATTAACAACACCACATCTGGCTTCACAGAGATCTTCTGTTACTGTCCTTTCTTCTTAGAGGTATACAGAAACACGTAACTCTGGATTTTAAAAAATAAAATCACTAGAAAACAGAAAGAAAAAACGGGGGGTTTTTTCTTTCTGTTTTCTAGTGATTTTATTTTTTGTTTTGAGAAGTAGAAAATGAAAATCATCCCGTTTTTTAAGTTTAATAAATCCATTTTTGACCATGATAAAGAAAAACGCCTTGTATTTCAATTTTGGTTTTTCAATTTGAAAACGAAAATCAAAATATCCAGTCGTTTTTTGTTTTTGAATATCCATTTGTGAAAAGAAAATCCAATTACCAAAACATACACTGACCGAGATGGATCAGATTTTTTCATCTTGGTGTTTTCTCTCTCGTGTGAGTTCCACACGTTCACTCTACGGTGTTGTTTACCTTCTGTGATGCGCGAGCTGATGACGTTGCGTCGTCATCATCACTACTTCACGTCAAGACGAGTTAACTTTTTTTCCCCTCAATTTTGTGTGGAAAAATACGGGGATTATGCGTATTATTTTGATAAATATGCGGCCTTTCAAAAATCTGTTACTGTACTGCAAAAAGCAGACGGCGCTGCGCTCAACACACACACACAGACTCACAACCATGGACACACTGGCACATAAATAACATAAACAATTTATAGGCATAAAATGCATAAGCTACAGTATTTATTTTCTCTCTCTCTCTTTATCTCCAAAATCTATTTAAAACTCATAACAAACAAACAAAATTCCCAAAGTTGTCCTGAAATTAACTTATTAAATAAACGAAACGAAAAATATAGCCTAGTTATGCAAACAACATTGAATCTGGACTTGAAATTATTCTGATTAGGCCTAGCCTATACATTGCAAATAAGCAGACAGCGCTGCTTCACAAACACACACAAACTTTTTTTTTAACATGGAAGTCAATGGGAAGAGCCTTAAAATCAGCCAATACTTTAGCTCTCAATAACTTCAGCTTACTTTCAGCTACAGAAACCATTCAAATATGAAGCTCTTCAGCCTTTTCAGCAATTGATGAGAAACTTTCAACTTTTTCAAAATATTTCCTACTTTTCAAAATATTCACTCTTTTTTTAACATTGAAGTCAATGGGAGATGCCTTCAAATCGTCTTTTCCTACACCTTGCGCCAAATGCTACTCCTTCCAAATACTTTCAGCTAGAAACTTCATTCCAACTTTCAAATGATCACAAGACCTTCGGCTATTCAAAATTGACTTTTCTTTTTGATATCTTTGACACTTTTTGAGATATTGAACTTAGTTTGGAGCTTGGTAGAGAGGCCTTTTTCAGATTTTAACATTAGAGTGGATGGAGCAGCTCGTTAACTCTAGAGTTCTTTGATCTCAAAACAGAGTGCAGCAGTGCTTGACATTCGCCCCCAAAAATGTTTTAAACTTGCCATAATTCCCAAACCCTACACTCCTCAGACATATTTTTTCATGAAAAACGTAGGAAAACCTCTCCTAGGTTGGAAAAAAAAAAAAAAACTAAGAACAAATATTAAACAAAATGCTCTTGAGGGCATGAAGAGCCAAAAAGTCCACCTTGCTCCCAATTGATTCCCATGTTAAAAGCAAAATGGTCAGATATACTCTTCAATAAATTCTTAATGGGACTCAGTGCTGCAGTTGGTAAATCGTCATAACTCGTCACCATGGTAACCTTTGATCTCTGGGTTTACACACACAGGTGTTTGTAAACATTCAATCACTACTACTTACATTTGATATCTTTATTTAACTCCTTCAGCCTAATTTCAGCTGCAGGAACCATTCAAATATCAAACTATTCAGCCTTTTCAACACATGATGGGAAACTTTCAAATATTTCAAAATATGTTATACTTTTAAAAAATATTCAGCTTTTAAAGTCTTTTTTTAACATGGAAGTCATTGCAATGCATTTGAGCTGTAACAATTAACACACACACACACACACACACACACACACACACACACACACACACACACACACACACACACACACACACACACACACACACACACACACACACACACACACACACACACACACACACACAGGCAAACACACATACACACTCTCTCTCTCTCTCACACACACACACACACACACACACAATCTATGTCTCTCTCTCACACACAGACACACACACTCTCTCTCTCACACACAGACACACACACTCTCTCTCTCACACACCGAAACACTCCCTCTCTCTCACACACAGACACACACACACACTCTCTCTCTCTCTCTCTCACACACACACCTACACTCTCTCTCTCACACACACACACACACACACACACACACACACACACACACACACACACACACACACACACACACACACACACACACACACACACACACACACACTCTCTCACACACAGACACACACACACTCTCTCTCACACAGACACATACCGATGATGATGAATGATCAAGAGAAGAGAGAGAGGGCGATCAAGAGAAGAGAGAGAGAAGAGAGAGGGCGTTCAAGAGAAGAGAGAGAGGCCGAGCAAGAGAGGAGAGAGAGAGAGAAGAGAGAGGGCGATCAAGAGAAGAGAGAGGGCGTTCAAGAGAAGAGAGAGGCCGAGCAAGAGAAGAGAGAGAGAAGAGAGAGAGGGCGATCAAGAGAAGAGAGAAAGGGCAATCAAGAGAAGAGAGAGAGTAATGTAACCTCCTAATGTAATGTATAACTCCTATGAAAATGCTCAAAAAGTGCTCAAACTTCACATGTGTGCTCACAGTCCAGCCGTGTAGAGTCTAGACATCTACAGGACAGTTTTGAGATTTCTTCAAATGCCGTTGCCATGGCAACACAATGATCACCATGAAACACGGTTTTCTCATAACTTCAGTGAAAATGCTCGAAATGGCCCAAAACTTCACAGGTTTGGTAACGATGCAGCCATCAACGCATCTAAGCGTATTATGGGGTGTCATCCAGGGCTCGAGCTTAAGGACGTCCCGTCGTCCCGGGGCCGAAAAAAATAGTGTCAGGGAGGATAACAAATTATTTCGGGACGAATTTGGGACGAGAGTTAAAATAAAAATACCCTGCTAACTCTACTACAAACGGCGATGAAAAGGAAATCGACTGCACGTTGTGTGTAGCACACAATTATTAAACCTCCTTGTCAACATAAACACACAAAACATTTAGCAACCCGCGAAACACACACACACACACACACTCACACACACACACAGACAGACAGACAGACACACACACACACACATACGTAAGCTGTGCCCATGTGCTGTCAGCCAGCCGCACAGCTGGCTGTGCCCGCGAATTCCTGGCCCGCAAATTCGCGGGTCTATCTACAGTAGGCTATGTACTGAGTGTGTGTATTTCGCGGGTTGAGTGATGTAAAATGACAATGGTATCCCGTGGAGGAATTCTGAAATGTTTTACCATTACATCACAAAAACGCACAGCAGAACCAGACCCTGGAGCGCCGGCCTCTTTATTTACTTACTCCTCTTCATCCCCTATGGGTAATAAGGCTGAGAGGAGAACCCTCCATCGTATTTAGTCCTTAGCAATATGCTGCGCCTCTCCCCATGTAGGGATGGGTACCGAGCCCCGGTATTAAACGGGCTCCGCCCGGGCCGGAATTATTAAAGACAGTGGTAACGTTAAGCTCCGACGTTATCTGACTTTTTATCGGTACTGGAGACATTTAAAAAATATATGTCATATGTATTATTGCTACATAAACATTATATCGCAGTTTTAGTTTATCCAACTCCGTTTCTAATATGCAATAAGACTACAACATGCGTCTATGATGTATTTTCGAGCTTTCCAATCCAGACGAGATCTCTCTCTCCCGTCTGTGTGCGAGGGGGCGGGGCAGTTTGTAAAGGTCTCCTGACTGTGTTACAGACTGTCCTCCTGGTTAGTGGTTACTCTGGGTTCTGTCTTCAGGACAGAGTGTTGGATTTTTTTTGATAATTGGATGGAACTTGATTTGATTCAATATTAGAGTAATTTTCTTTCTCTTTTTGTTTAAATATATTTGGCCTTTGTCATGTGATTGACTGATTTACTCAAATAAAAAGGTTGATGAATTATCATCTAATGATTTGTATGATGTTTTATTTATGTTAAAGGTCACTTTGAATGATTTTAACTAATGATAAGTAGTAGAAAAACTAATATTTTAAATTCGGGACGGTCCACATTAATTTCGGGACGGCTTAGATTGTATTTCGGGACGGTTCCGGGAGGATGGTGAAAAAAGTTAGTCGAGAGCCCTGGTGTCATCAAATGCCGTTGCCATGGCGACAGATAATTCACCATCAAGTTAGTTCAAAAGTTTGCAGTTCAAATATTCTGCTGCTTTCCCAAGCCTTTTTACTTTATTTTCTCATCTTAATACAAATTCATTCACTACTACTTACATCTGATATTTAACTCTTTCAGCCTATTTTCAGCTGCAGAAACAATTCAACTATTCAAGGCTATACATGTTGTTGTTTATACCTTTTTTTAAACCTTTTCTTTTAAATATTAAGCTTTTTATGCATTTTTGTAGCTAAAAGCAGCTACCATTCAGCTAATAACATATTCAGCTTTTTCTGCATTTTCAGCTAAATTCAGCCATAAATGTTCACAGTTTAAAGCATTCGCACGCATTTTTTTTTTTTTCAGTTTCAAATCTTGTTTTTTCAGGTTTCATATTGGTTTTGGTGGTCAATGTAATAACGTAACCAGATGAGTGATTACAGCGCCCGGTATCATTTTACACACATTTGTATCATACAGATGCAGGACTTACACACCGACAGGTCCGCACGCACTCTCCAGCCGAAACTCTAATAAGCATTCATTCACAAACTAAATCAGGAGACCTTTAACGTTTTACGTCCGGTTCGCTCCTTTGTTCCTCGCTGTACACAGCTCCAGTTTGGGCATTGGCCTGTCATCAGATTGTATTTGTTGTTGCTGCTGCAGCGGAAGTTTAGTCCAATTATTTTTGATTAAATACTCCAAATCTCCACCCTCCATAATTGCCGCCTCTGGCTTCCCTTGGCATGGCCCTGACCAATCACAGGTTGGCAGGGGCATGACGTGAGCCTCATCTGATTGGTCAATCCCTCCATTTTTTTCACCAAGGGAAGCAAATTTCGGCTGGCCTCCTCTCGCAACAGAGTGCAATCTACTGTTTCACCATAACATCTAGAGGGGCGCTGTTTCACTCTTTGTAAAATATTCAATGAGAATGGGGGAGAGACGGGCCGGCAGCAACACACAACAAAGAATTTCCGAAACTAAACGAAGTGTTTTTATTTATTTATTAAAATTATAACTACAATCCGAAAAAACAGGGGAAGCCTGGCTTCCCTTGACCTCCAGGAGAAAACGCAACTGGTGCCAGTGTGTCCATGGTTTTGAGTCTGTGTGTGTGTTGAGGGCAGCGCCGTCTGCTTTCTGCAGTACAGTAACTAAAGTAGGACTAAGCATACCGGTAGTTTCTGTGGACCTGTCTGCCCGTTTTGTTAGTGCACTGCGCGCGTGCGCACTTGTGTGGCATTGTTTGGGATGACCTAATTAAAATAGCGTCCCCCCAGTAAAAAAATCCCCACTACACCACTGCCTGTGGGACTAATAAAGGTAATCTGATTCTGATCGCAAAAACCAAGCCAATACTATGCTGCGTTCATGGAGCTACGTGGAAGTGGGGAAGGACAATGCTTGATTGCTGATACGTAATTTCACATTCTAGCACAGTTTATTGCTCTTATACCTTGATTGTTGCCAATTACGATGCTCAACAGCTTGCTTAAAGGAACTTTGACACTGGTATCAGTTTACCACCAATCACGGGAGTATTGTGTATAGAAAGTATTGAGTTATATTTCTCGCGCTACCTAACATCCTTGAAGGTAACATGACAGAGGGAGGCCTGCCACTCAGGATGCCAAACTACTCTTTGCTAAGCCCCGCCCCCCCACGCAACATCAGGGCCAAAAGTCTGAAAGCGAAAAAAAAAGATCTGAAACCGAAAGAAAAGGTCTGAAAGTGAAAAAAGATCTGAAGGTGAAAAGCAATGTGAAACCTGAAAAAACAAAATTTGAAACTGAAAAAATAATTGTTTTGAATCTGAAAACAAAAAATCTGCAACTGAAAAAAATAAGGATTCAAATATCAAAATATGTATAAAATTGAAATCTGAAAATGAATATTTTATTCAAAAAAAATTGCTGAACTGAATCAAAATAATATTCAACTTGAAAAATGATTTCAAATACTTATTTTTATTTTGAATACATCATAGTATTTTTCAAAGTTCAGGATAAAAACTTGAACTTTCAAATAAATTGCATTTTTTTGAATGATCAAAACTTATGACCCTGAAATAGCTCCATACATTTTCTGCAGGAAATGCATTTTCTAGTTTTTATCTGAAGTTGTACCCATGGATGTATAAAGAATAGTTCGACCATAGTTATTCTCCGTGGGGACTTCCGGCAGCAATCTTTATTCTGATTGGCCAGAAGACTCGAAAAAACATCAGCAAAGATGTTTTATTGAGAAGATGATCACTACGTGACAGAAGTTTTCAAAACCGTTTATGGTCTCCGGTACTTCCAGTCCAACGCCTACTGCATGCACAGCGTTATGAAATCGGGCCTTCAAAATAAAAGTTTGACTTTAAAAAAACTATTTATTTTTTCTATTTATTTTTTCTTCACTCGAAACGAGTCCGCGACCCGACCCACCAGTTGAGAACCACTGCCCTAGATCTAGTAGAGATTCTGCTCAAAGTGCACCAGATAGAAGCATTTTATTTTAAAATGTTCAAACATTTCTTCCCGGGGGGGCATACCTCCAGACCCCCTTAGAGGATGTGACGTCCACCCCCTATTCTATTGCGTATTCCTTGGATACTCTATTGATCTTTATCTTTTCTATTTATCTTTACGATTATCTGGCTGGGGGGGGGGGGTGCCAGTTAAAATGTTGCCTAGGGCTGCAAATTGTCTAGAGCCGGCCCTGTGCGCTATCCTCCTTTTAGGGGACCTATAATGCAAAATGCACTTTTTGATGTATTTTATACATAAATATGTGTCCCCGGTGTGTCAGGGATGTTTTGCATCTTACAGACAGGTTACAAATAATCATGTATTCTCAGAGAAGGAATATCCAATCAAAGTCAAGGATTTAACCGAGCTCTTCCCCATTGTTAATTATTTAAAATAGTATTATTCGTTCTTCTTCGTGAAAGGTCTTCATCATAAAGTATACATTCAAATTGCAGCTTTAATTTAATTAACAGTGGTATTAAATACTTTATTGGTCAAAGACATAAGGGACGGGACCATGGTCGTAATGTTGAAATTGAACTATTTCAATACACTTAGATCAGATTTTCATTTCTTAAATGATGGCTTTTAGAAATAACAAAGAAAATGTGTTTTATGTTAAATATATTCTTTGAATGACTACCCTAGGTCTCATCCAGAATGATGAAACTCAATGTTTTCCTTCTCATGCTCCTCATGGAGACGTGCTCTGCCTCCATTTATCGTGAGTATGAATCGTTTGTATATGACGTCTTCACTATAAAACATAACAGGGAAGTGAATGTAAGGCTGTCCATTAGCAAGAAAAGCAGGTTTATACAAAGACAGTTTAATTGTCTTAGATCAGTGGTTCCCAACCTTTTACTTCTCGTTTACAGCTTGAGCTGGTCTCCATTCTATAAGAGCCCCCTCACTCATCTGTGATGATGCGCCTACATTTTTTCTTTTTAAACCCTTTTCTAATCATATTTAACCCAACTGCTCCTTAGTTGATAAGTCACCCTTAATACAAATGCATTTAATCTTGACCTTTACACTTATTATAGCAGTTTCAACATATTTTGTTAAGACTAGAGCTTTTATTGAGACACTCAAACTTGCTTATCTTTCGTACATTTTGACAACCCCTGGTTGGGAACCACTGGTCTAGATTATAGCTTAAAAAAATCCTGAACACATCGCCATGTAAGAAATCCCAGCAAAGCGACACAAACAAATACAGAAAACACATTCAATCTCCAATTCATCAGCACGTGTTCAGTGTTTGGAAATAAAACACTGTATAGACATAAAAACACTGATAAACATCTGTATCAAGTTGGCAACACGTGCATGCTGAGGCAACATGCTGCACATTCAGAAAGCGTAACCCAACTCACAATGGAATAGTTTTTAATGATCACCGTTCACAGGTCTAATATCAACTCATCATTTACTTTCTGAGAAACATGCAGCATTTCTCTGTTTGTAATTTAAATGTTTCTGTTTTCTTTAGTTGTTTCTTTGTGCGTTGAATATTCAGGACCAGTTATCAGTTGGAACACTAATGTAGCTTAAATCATTTTCCAATGTGTGCATTATAATTATATATTCAACTGTCTCTTTACTAGAAAACGTGGCGTTGCGTGGAAAAGCGGCCCAGTCAAAGAGTTTAAATTACGTATTTGGATCTGCCAGCAACGCTATCGATGGAAACCGTGACCATAGGTTCCTTTATGGATCGTGCAGCCACACTGATACAGAAAGCGACCCCTGGTGGAGAGTGGACCTGCTGGAGCACTTCATCATCACCTCCATAATCATCTCCAACAGACTAGACTGTTCTGCAGAAAAGCTTGTGGGGGCACAGGTCCACATCGGCAACTCTTTAGTCAACAACGGTGCATCAAACCCAGTGTAAGACATTTCCTGCACACATTTGATTCATTTGTTTTGTGTAACTGTCTGAGCATTTTGTTTATCTTCTCCTCTCCCCTGTTAACTGCTCACCACCAGTAGACAGGGTGTATTAAGATGCTTTACTCGAGTACAAGTACAGATACCCTAGTTTCTAAATATTTCATTATAGGAAAAGTCTTGCATTCAAAATGTTTCTTAAGGAAAAGTACAAAAGTATTATCAGCAAAATGTACTTAATGATTAAATGTACATATGTATGTGACATTTCTAGATATATTCATGCATTAAGAAGCATTTTACAAGTTGAATTGTATTTATATGATTTGACTGTTTTGTGACTTAAAGAGTTAGTCCCCTAGTTTAATTGTTAGAGATACATTTAGTTAAAAGTAGCTAAAGCTGTTTAATGAATGAACTGGAATAAAATGACATTGTTTCCGTATTTAAACGTAGAGGAATAGGAGGAGAAAGTAGAATTAAATGGAAATACTCAAGTTAAGTACAAGTACCTCTGAACTGTAAATGTACTACCCACCTCTGCCAGTAGATTCTCATAGAAACTGTTCCTAAATGTTTCAACCATGTCATTTTACTTATTTGCATTGCTTATCAGAAATATAGGCAATGCTGAAGTGCGTTAAACTTGCATCGTCTTTAATATCTCACAGTGGGTGCCCCCCTGATTGCAAAAAGGAGTCAGATTGTATAGAAGTCTATGATGAAATCAACAGTTACCTTTTATCTAACTGCTGAAGCCTTAGGGGTATAACATGTCATTCATGTTATTCTTTCTTTCTCACTTTTGTTCTCTTTGTTTTAGGGTTTATATCATTACTACAGTAGAGGCATTGTACACTCTGACTTTCACTGATCGTGTGGAGGGACGCTATGTGAGTGTGCGTATACCGGGTTATGGAAAGGTCCTTACCCTCTGTGAGGTGGAAGTCTACGGGTACCATGCCCCAACTGGTGAGGGTTTGGGATCTTACATAAATAATGTGTGATGAAAAGTCTATGAAACATTGTCCTGCAACTCACTTGATGTATTACCGCTGGAAAGAGTGTAACTATTAGTTTATGATCTCAATTGTTTGTTTCAAGTCTTCTTCAATCCAGCATGATGTTCAAGTTGTAAAATATGGTCCCATTGATAGGAAAAAGAGAAAGGATGTACCAGCCTCTCATGTCACTTATGATTACTAAGACAGGTCTTACTTTATATAAAGTTTAATTTGCCAAAACTGACATTTAGTTAAACTTAGTGCAGTTGGAGTTATATATAACTTTAACTATAGACTCAATATATTATAGACTATAATATTACTTTAATTCCTCTTTTCCAATAACAAATAATATATGGTAGTTATTTGTTTATATCTGGTGGGGTTATCCCTTGTATGTCCTTCATCCTGACGGTAAATTAAATCAAATCTTTTGAGAGTCATGGTGAAACAGAATAATAAAAAACAATCTGCATCAGGAGTCATACATGTTATTGATTTAACCTAAATCTTCTTTTTTTTTTTTTTTTGCAGAATGTAACCTGGCCATTCAAGGAAAAGCCTCACAGTCATCAGTGTATGGGAATGCCGATGCATATAAGGCCATTGATGGGAATCGGAACTCCAACTGGATTAGGGGTTCCTGCAGTCACACAAATACTGAATCGTACCCCTGGTGGAGGCTGACTCTGCCCAGAAGACACAAAGTGTTTTCTGTTAAGATAACCAACCGAGATGAATACCACGAACGACTCAATGGAGCCGAGATCCGCATTGGAGATTCTCTTGTAAACAATGGTGCTGACAATCCCAGGTAACTTAAAGCCTGTCCTATTACAATACTAATATTAAAAAGTCACTAAATTGGTATTTTGTTGGAACACGTTTGAGGAACAATTATTCAGTTTCTCTCTCTCAAGTTTACCTGGTGATACATTTTGGATTAAAAATCCTTACATTGCCAAGAAATAGGATTGGAGCGGGAATACCCTTCATGTATGAATGATTCCTCCAATGTGTTCTGATCTGATCACAGAAATGGACAAATAGCAAGGTCGCCAAATGAAAGGCCTGATCGAGGGTCGTCCATTGTGATTCTGTGACATGATTTGAAAACATTTATTTAAACATTACTGAAATATAAATATTGCTCATTATCAAGCCCTAATTAAAAGATCTGCAACCAACATTCTAACAAAGTAAAGTATAGAAACCTGATGACGCTTTGAGTGCATGTTGAACTTAAAATGAAAAGCCTGTTACTTCAATAAACCCTTCCTGAGGTTAATGTAGTGATTTCTGCTTCTTCTACAGGTTTGCTGTAATCACCAGCATCCCGGCAGGTGAAACTGCTGTGTTCAAGGATCCCTACGGGGTGGACGGCTGCTATGTTTACATAACTATCCCTGGACCTGATGGGATCCTGACCCTCTGTGAGGTGGAGGTGTATGGCTCTGTACTGGACAGTTGCTGCAGTCACATAGACAACAACAATTAAGGGGGTTGATAAAGATGCTGTAATGTGTACACAAAGCATCTAAAATAAAATGTGCATCTTAATTGTCATTGTTTGCATGACGTCAAGATTTACTGGTGGAGATTGCAACAAAAGTCTGCCTTGACTTTTACTTTTACACGGGATTGTAAACCTTTGGGAATGTGCTTGTCTTATGTCATAAGAAAATAACTGATTTTTTTTTTTCTATCAATCATTGAAGAACAGTGAAAGCAATGGTTCTGAAGGCAAGTTTTTTTATTTTTTTAAATACAGACAAAATAGACAAATGTTAAAAAACACATCTGAAAGCTTTCTTACCCAAAGTTAGATCAGAAGATCAATCCCCATCATGTCTGTCAGAGTGGTATCTTGATAACTGAAGGGCCACAGACAATATTAAAGTTCAAACAACTAATGTATGTCTGGAGGCCCAAACAAAGTGTCCTCTGTATGCCTGAGCTGTTTGTGTGTTTTTCTGTAGAAAGCGCCCTCTCATGGGGAAAGCCTGCAATTGAATCAATGTTTTTTTTTTTACAGTGGAATTAGGCTGTCAGTTGGCTTTCAGCTAGCGGTCAGTTGGCTTTCAGCTGGCTATCCCATAGCTGGGAGAGGGAAACCTAAGTGAGTGCATTAGTAAATCTCGGGAAGAAAGAAATAAAACCTATTTAATTAAATATTGAATGGTCATTAATGTGCCACGAAGAAGGAACCAACGACTGCTACCATTTACATGAAATCTATTGCTACAAATAGGTTGAGTTGACTTTTACAAAACCTACTAACTGATAGCTTTTGATCACCGTTCCAGCAAGCCAAATACACAGCTTTAATAACAAGACTTCCTTTGGCAAAAAAATACAATAAGAAAGAAAATGAACCTTTTTAAGGCCATACAGTTTTATTTTACAACAAGTTTGGGTATTTACAAAAAAGTTCTGACAGGGCACAGTTAGAGGCAGTCGACTTGTTTTGCCGTAAAAAACACAACTCTTTCTGCCATTTTATAACTGGATTAGGAATGAAAGCTTGCCTGCTGAAAGCTGAATGATATGCAGTAGAAATTGTATTTAAAAGCTTCCAAACATGGGAACATCATTTTCCAAAGACTCTTAAAACACTGCTGGCCTCTAAAGAAACATTTCAACAACTTTTGCAGAAAAATACTTACACACAAATAAATTATAAAAATAGCGTACTACAGAAGAATCTTTCCCCAGATCAACACTGTGCAGAACAATAGAAGAAGTCAGATTTTGTCAAGTCTGCAAAGGGTATTGCTTCACAGTATGTGGACATCGATGATTGGGCCTGCCAGACAAAATGTACTTCTTAAGCCAAAGTCAAAGAACATAAATTCCTAACATTAAGAAATAATACTGATGTATGAACAGCATGTCTTTGAAAACACCATTTCCGAAAGTAAAGATTCTATATGACAGAACCAAGGGAACAATAAAAAGCTAGGAAACCTTTTGGCGTAATGGAAACATTGCTGTATGAAAACAATGCAGCAGTAACGATGGTTGGCAACAGTCCACAGATACTGAGAAGTCAGGGCCGAAATGTCCAACCGCTCAGTGAATCAGAGCACCGCAAAGAGGGGGGACCGTTGGGCTTCGAGTAAAAAGCAGCAATGGCAGTGACTGATCAAAACCTAGTGAAAGATCAACAGGTGCTGAACTAGTCCATCTCACGGTGTTATCTGAGATCTTTGGAGACTTTGAGAACTTTGTAGATGTCGTTGGAGAAGACTGTGGTGAAGTGGGGTCGTGAGCTTCTGGACATGTGGGTGCAAAGGGGAACTTTACCAACGTTTTGGGAATCCTCAATGTCCCAGATCTCTGGCATGCTGCACCCGGGCCTGAGCGGAGAGAAAGGAAGACAAAGTTCATGAGAATTACACACTATTTGTCCTGAAATTCAAGTCAATTTAGATATTTTAAATGATTATATATAATATATATACATAACCATGTCCTAAAATGCACACATGAGTGGTTACCATCAAATACAGAACACAGGCTGCCATGATTTAACCATACAGAAACACTCGTTCCAGCACCAGTTAAAGAGGCCCTATTGTGCTTGTAGGGGGTTCCCCTCTTCTGTAGTGTGATTTATAGGTTGTTGTGCCACATTAGAGGAGATAGAACTATGAACCTGAACATTTACATAATATTTCCTCTTTAGTGCAAAATAAAATAAAATCCAGAGTTTAACCCCAGATCAAATGCAATGTAAATACTGTTATATTATACTATATATTTTTGTATTATTTTAAATATTTTTCTAGTTCTCTCTTCCTGTGTTTTTAATTCTTGTTTTTATGCACCACGACACCAAGTCAGATTCCTCATATGTGTAAACCTACCTGGTAATAAACGTGTTTCTGATTCTGAAATATTCTGTGATTGTAATGTTTGTTGAGTGTCTGAACACTAAATATTATTCCTTGTTGATGTTGCATTAAAGATTCCAGACTTTATCTTGCTATACAGTGTTATCATATTATAAAATAAAAAATGACAGAAAACAGGTTGAAAAGTCCCCCCTCCCGTGAGAGGGCTCTGGAGGTACCTGGTTCTCCGGGTGCACCAGGAATCCTCCAGGACGAAGAAGTCCACCCCCAGCGTCATCAGGTTCCCCTTCACTGTGTCTGCAGACATGCGGCTGTACATGGAGTACACCAGCTTGGTTCTCTCCCTGCGAGGAGCACAATTAAGCATTGATACGGTGCACAAGTTGGAGAATAACTACATGTAAAGTATATCTGCAGTACAGAGGTGCAAGAAGTAACTATTTAAATACAATTGTGAAGTCACTTTGTTACCAGTTAAAGTGCTGCATTTAAAATTGTGCTTCAGTAAAGGTGCAAAAGTAAAATGACTATTTAAGCGTAACGGCCCATTTCTGAATAATATATATTTATATTCAATTACTGTATTAATTTCTGAATGGTCAGTAGATCAATTTGCATCAAATTATTATTTATTTGTTTATTTCAAAAATAGCAAAAATAATAATAGTGAATAAAAAACGTTTAACAAAAGATTTGTAGCAATGTGGCGTATCTTTAGTATCCTTTGGTTGAAAGTGTTTTTTCCTTCATCGTTTAACCCTCCTGTTGTCTTCGGGTCAAATCTAACCGATTTACTATACTTTCATCAATCATAACTCTTCTGTTTTACACAAACACCCACAAGCACATACTCTAGATGTGTTCCCCCCCGACCCCCCTTATGTGCCCATCACACCTGGCACACATAAACAAACACCCACACACACACACGCAGAACAATTTGATACATTTCCCGCTCTTATGTGCCCCTCCCCCCACATGGATCACACCTGGCACACGCAATACAAGTTCAGTGTCTATTCTTTGTATATTTACTTGGGCTGTCAGTCGATTAAAATATTTTATCGCGATTAATCGCATGATGTCCATAGTTAATCGCGATTAATCGCAAATTAATCGCACATTTTGTATCTGTTCTAAATGTACCTTAGAGGAATATTTTTCAAGTTTTGAATACTCTCATCAACATATGAGTGGACAAATATGCTTTATGCAAATGTCTGTTTATTATCATTGGAACAATGACAAATATTCTCCTGAATATTCTCAACACAACAACCTGGAACCTCTCTCTCTCTCTCTCTCTCTCTCTCTCTCTCTCTCTCTCTCTCTCTCTCTCTCTCTCTCTCTCTCTCTCCCAACCCTGTCTACTTCTCTGCACTGAGCCAGTTGCTCAAACAGACAAGCCTGTTGACAGTTGTCGGCAAAATGCCGCTCCTCTGTCTACAAAGCATGAGACTGTGGGTCAAAATAATGCGCTGTGATGTGCAGTCGACACGTTGGATGCGATCCGAATGATCTAACGCAGCCCCTCGTCCTCCGTGGTCTGCCACAAGCGAGCGGCAGGAGCGGGGCTGTCAGCATCAGCTGTGTGCTTGGCTTGCTGTTTAAAACTCCTTTTTTTGTATCCATATCTCTCGCTAGAATCTCCCACCATCCAACTAACAACAACAACAACAACAACAACAACAACAACAACAACGTCAAGCCTTTGGGTTCTGAAACTACGGGGCGGGCCGAGGACAAATACACATAAGTTAAATCACACGTTAAAAAAATTAGTGGCGTTAAAAAATAAATTGCGTTAGCGCGTTATTAACGCGTTAACTCGACAGCCCTAATATTTACTGCAGTTTTTCCTGTATACCAGTCGTCTGATACAATATGTACAGTTTGAAAGGGTGTTCAATGACATTTGGTGATGATTAATGGTTTTTGTGTTAATGTAATAGGAGCTAAAACAGGACCGGTCAAATTTGACTGCAAACACCAAAGTAAGGGGGGGAAAACGAAGACAATAGGAGGGTTGAATCGGGGGTCTCCAAACTTTTTTCACCGAGGGCCACATACAGAAAAATATACGAAGGTCTGGGTAACTCGAGAGGTATATTGCCTCATGAGCTAATTATAAGGCGTGTGGCACAGGTTCAAACCCCACTGCAGTCAGCATGTCATTGTGTCCCTGAGACACTTCACCCCAAATTGCTCCTGTGGGGATTGCCCACAGTAATGAGTATGTAAGTCGTTTTGGATAAAAGTGGATAACAAGTCAAATGTAATAAGTCCGCTAAATTAATCAAATGTAGGTCAATTATGCTTGATACTTCAAAATGCAGCCTACAACACAGCTCTCCTAAGGGCAGGGGTGGGGAACCTATACGGCCCTCAAGGTAAAACACGCAAAAAAGAAAAAAAACAGAAATCTAGACCGCAAAAGAATTAAACAAGCAAGTGCCTGTTTTTCCTGGCCAAGGTCAGGCTCCTTGAACACAACACAAGCCTAACGTGTCATCACGTGGTATATGTCTTTTCCGACAGGGGTTTAGAGCTGCCAGAGAGCAACAGGACGTCGCCCATAAGGAGCTGTACACATGCCGCAGTTTTTTGCGTGGCTGTGTCTTTAGTTGAAAGCCCAGAGGTGATCTGTTCATCTGTCATATTGATCATACAGTCAATAACTTTGTTATTATTAGCATCTGGTTAGCTAGCTATGCTAACGAATATAAGAAGCTTTTTCTACAACCAACGAGGTAAAGGCACATCTTTATATGATCATTATAGTTATAGAAAAATAAGAGAATAAAGTAAACAGAGACTACAGTTTGAAAGGGGAGTGATTTGTAAAATATCCATAAAGAAAAATGAAATCTGATAACTGTTCTGTTTCATATGGGTGTTGAGAGATGTATCCATAGATCTCCTAATGTTGTTCTCAAAGTGCACCAGATTGATGCTTTTAACTTCAACATTTAGAAAAAATCTTCCCCCCCCACTTAAATCATGTTCACATGGATAGGAAACTAAATACATTTGCTAACATCTTGTGTCCATATCTTTCTGTTTTGGTGGTCATGCCACAACCGTGCATGCATGCGCGAGTCATGGTAGATATCTGGATTAAGAGGTTGCTTTTTCTTTGCACAGCGTGAAAGAAAGGCCAAATGAACGGGCTGTGATTTGAGTATTTTTAAGCAGAGGTCAATTATTTGTACGGCCCTCGGAGGATGTTGAAAAAATTGAAATGGCCCGTGAGAGGAAAAAGGTTCCCCACCCCTGCCTTAGGGTTTCATTTATTCTGTTGGCAGCTCATCCCTCAGTTTGCTTAGAATAAGGGGACATCTGAAGGGTGTATTTCAAGATTGTTAGGTAAATAAGTCATTGGGCCTTTTTTTAATCAACTAAGATATGTTAGAAAATGTTTCCAACTTTAATTGACTGAATTTATTAGAACAATGGTCTTATTGACACATGAATACTGCTGTGTAATACATTTTTACATTTATATTTAAGAAGTACATTAAAAGACACAGGTTTCATTTGTGGGCCATATTGGATTATACTTTTAGAATTTACTGAGGCCGATTCAGCAGTTGGGCTGCTGTGAGTTTTACTGACCTCAGACCAGTGTCTTCGTAGTGGGGGTGGTTGACGATGGGCCGCCCTGTGGAGAGCTTCACGCTGGCCATGGTGGGCATGGCTCCGGCAAACACAGAATCTGCATCAGTCACACACAAAAACAAGACAATGCTGTTGAGTTTCTACACCACCACTTCTTCCTTTTTTATATTTCTCTACTTTGTACGGTTTAATAACGTAAGCCATGGAAAATACTTATTTCTAATTGGCTGACGGGTGAACGTTCAAATGGTATCTCTAGTGAACAGACAATAAAATGAATTACATTTTTGTTTATCGAGTTAAGCAGCAGGTGGCGCAAATTCTCCATTTTGAAAAACAACATTAAACCATTTCAGAAGAGATGATGAAGCAATTCAAAGAGCACCAGTCTAAACAGTGAAAAACAACGAAGTCAGATCTATGTGGAGCAGTGAGGTGAATTTCTTTATATTCTACCATTTAATCATCTCATCGGCGTAGCAGAAGCTTCAGTGGACGTTTGAAGTCACATACTTTATGTGTAACGTAAAATATCCCAAGCACATTGTCACATTTGTTTGATATCCCGATTTATTCTTTCAAATGTTCTGCTTTTTAACTCTCATTTTATTATTTTATGGGCATTAAAACACACATATTACAACCATGGAAGTTGCCAACAAACTCCATTGCTTAATAATTAAATAGTTAATAATAAGTGTTAAATATAAATTGATACAATTATAGAAGTGCCCGTTCCTCAGGTTTATTGATCCTTCGCTCACCAGACGGGGTGTTTTCCTGGATCCAGTCCAGCAGCTCTTCCTGAGGCATGTTGCTGAACTCTCCGATGATCGCCCACTGCGCCTGCATGTTGGCCACGCCCTGCACCGCCATGATGGCCATGACCGCAAACACCGCCACATGGTGTTTAAACCTGTCCCCGACCCATCCAAACAACTGGCACAACAAAGAGAGATGGAGAAAGTATTTAAAATAAATGTTCATAGTGTCAATCATATGACCCTTAATTCAATTCATAAGAGACCACATTTAAAATAAAAATCTCATCACATTTATCTAAACAAAAAGATATATTGAAAGTTAATCTTATCCTCTGCTGCAGAACTAAAAGCAACTATAGAGCAAAACTAATAGAGAGCAAAAGAGCAAGAGATTAAAAAACAACAACTGTTGATAATATTGCATATTATTGCAGACTTTCTTTATCTATACAAATATATATATTAAAGGTCACCTATCATGCTATTTTTAGGCAGTAGCATAGGTCTCAGATATATAAAAAAATACAAAAAACATGTCTATGAAGTGTGTTGGTCAAAAAACCAAACAGATCACCCATTCTAGCCATGCCTCATATCCCTATATTTCACTTCCTGTTACAAAAGTGCTGATTCTGGGTATAAACAGGTCTCACTTGAGAATGAGACCCTGTATCTCAATTAGATTTTCACCTGTAGAAATAAAGGCTAAAAAAATAAAATAAAGCTTTTTTTTTTTTTTTACTGAAAAATAAAATAAAATAAGAGGGGGCGGAGCTTATACTGGCTCATACGGGACCTGGCAGATACTATTCTTCTCAATTCTTATATTTTCCCTCCTCGACTCCTCGGCCCTCCGGTAGTGACCCGGAAATGAATTTCAGCGCGCCATGTTGAAGGACATCTCATTTCTCTAAATGCACATCGAGGACCGAGCATCGAGGAGGCTCCCTGGAGGAGCTATGATCGAGGATACACTGATGCATCCTTACGTTACGCACGGCCGGACTCATCTCAGCCAATGACAGCTCTACATGCATCCCCGGGATATTATTTTAGTAACTGCTTGAATCGCAATGCGATGTTTACAGTGAGAACAGCTGTGAGGTCCGTGCAGAAAGCAGAGCAGTGTGTAAAATATATATTACTCAGTATAACAGGCCTACATTACTCTCTGTATTTGTATGCTGTACTTTAGTAGATATCTACAAACAAAGACACACAGGGGACACATTATGTATAAAAGACATCAAAAAGTGCATTTTGCATTATAGGTCCCCTTTAAAGCACATCTAATCCTCTTTGCCGAACAGAAAGCAACCTTAATACTTTTTTATACATGTTTTTATATATAAAAAACATTAATATACATGTTTTTATATATATATATACGCCCAAGTACCCAAGTTATTGAGTGAGAAATTACATTTTTTTTTTTTTTTTAAATAACTTTTTTTGTTGATATTATCAATAATATGACCTGTAATTCAATTCATTACAGATCTATACAACATGATGTATTAAAAGGTCATCCTAGCCTCTGCTACAGAACAAAAGCAACCGTTATACCTATATCTTCTTTATATAATCTCTATAAAGAGAGACAACAAGAGAAAAAACATAACTGAAAGACTAAATGTGTTCCTAACAAACTGATAACCCTTATTAAAATGCACCGTACGTACTGGCTATTTAATCAGATGAAGAGGTAATGACTACACCAAGATGAAAACATACTTTTTAAATAGAGCACATGGTTTTTGTTTAAACAACACCCTTGACTGGGGTTGGAGACAGACCTGTTTGGAGCAGATGAGCGAGGCCATGATGCACATGTGTGGCGTGAGGAAGAGCTTCAGACGCATGATGAGGACGGCCAGGACGGCGAAGGCCAGCAGCTGCAGGCTGTGGTACACCATCTGCACACACACACGGAAAAGAGTCAAAACACACACTCAACTTTAGTGCTGAGCTACATCTGGAGACAAAGTACGGCTTTAGATCAACTGTTCTGTTTGTCAGTCACACACTCTGCTGGAAAACTGGCATACATGTATTTCTTGGTGCTTTACTGACACTAGCTGGTGATTAGTGGTACAGCACAGACCTTCAGAGGATGTAGCTTTTGCCTAATATCTCCAGGGATTTGATTGTTTTTAGAAAATAAATTGACAAAAAGATAAAAAAGAATCAGCCTTTGATTGTTTCGTTAGGATCTGTTGCTAAAGAGATATGTGACACAGCTCAGAGAAAGAAACTGCAGATGCTTTAATTGATTGAAAAGAGGGTGCTGTAACAAAACTGTGTCCAGTGTCATGTTCATGTGTGACGGACAATTTCCAAACATCCTCCTTTTTGTAAATGTCCGTTTCTTTGTCTGTTACACATATGTAGAAACAAACGTTTAAATTAATGCTGTTAAAATGTTCGCGTTAACGGCGGTAATTAATTTTTTGAATTAATTGCGTTAAAATATTTAACGCATGTGCAGAATGGCCCGCCCCATACACCCCACCAGTGGCAGCGTCAGGGTATGGCTGGGGTAGGCTACACCCATACCAAGAAATGGCTTAGCCCCACCATGAAAAATGATGTTAAAGTAAACAAAATAAAGTCCGACAACTGGCGCGGAGTAAATTGCACAGACAGCAGTTAGTAAGATTGATTTCAGTAGTCACTTGTCTGGAAATACCGAAGACCAGAAAACGGTTTTGAAAACTTTTGTCACGTAGTGATCGTCTTCTCAATAGAACATCTTTGATAATGTCTTCTAACCAATCAGAATCAAGATAACGGCGTGGTGTTGTTGCAGGAAGTCCCGACGGAGAATACTTTTGCTGTAGTACAGGGGTGCACATAACAGGTACGCATGCGCGGCAACAATCTGAAATGCGTACCGTCACTTGAGTCACAAAGCGCATTTGCATACCGACGTACTTGTGAAGCTTTTCCAGAAGGCGGTTAGATCACCGGACGACAGTTGGTCTCCGTGTGCACAGACAGGGCTGCTGTTAACGTCGCTCTGTACAACGGAATGGTGCCAAAACTACGCCAACCGGCTGCGGAGGGAGACTCCCCCCCTTCACAGGAGAACTGTGCTAAAACAGCTGATCACAACGTTCACTCACCCGTCCCCTTGTGCGTTATGAAGCTTTTTATGCATGTAAATGGTCTGCAGAGTCACAAACCCTCAAAGTACACCCTGTAGTGAGTAAATCTCTAACAAAGAAAAGACCTGTCTATGCTGCCCCAGAACGCCTCGTTGGACATTTTTCTTTTTCTTCCTGGGTACAGTGACGTGGCCATACCTAAATGGACCAATCCGTGGAGCTCCTCATGCACACACACACTTCCTCAGCGGCTAAACTGTGTGGGGGGGGGGGGGGGGGTGCTAATGGAGCCTCACAGCGGTAAAACTGTGTCGCGATTGGTTCACAACCATCGACCTGAAGAACGCTCACTTTCCCTTTGCCAAAATTGCTCCACAGCACAGAAAGCAGGTGCAATAGGGGCGTTACCCACTCTGGGCCAACCTCTCCAGGCTTGGCTCCTGAGAGGGACAGGCTGAGACTGGGTGGACTGTCTGACAAAGTTATACAGACTATCCAGGCAGCAAGAGCAGGATCCATTGGACTTGTTTAACTTTGGTCTAGTTTCTGAACAGATATGAGGAGCTGTGAGCTCTGAGGGCTAACAGCTAACGGCTGATGTTGGTGTTGTGGTTCGCATTGAAGACGACGTCACGGCTCCGCCTACACTGCGTTACTATAGTTACTGCCCCAGTTCCTAAACTGTAATGGAAACGCAGCATAAAGTGAGCCTGGCCTACCAAGGACTAATTATACCGTACTAAGCCGTGTGAGGCCCTGCAGTGGAAATGCGTCATAAAGGACAGAGTAACTGAGCACTGTAGGAAGCCGATCGAATAAAGCGGATTTAGGAAAATGGAGGTGTGATTACGTTAAGCTGTGTGCATATGTTTAACAATAACATAAAGGTTGTGAAAAGTGTTTCTTCTCACCTCTCCTTTTGCGGCTATTTCAGACCTGCAACACAGAACACAATGAGATAATAAACTTAAATCCAGACTCGAGATAAAATGAATGAAATCCTATTAGGTTATTTTAGGTACATGTAAAAACAATGTAGCCTCATGAGGTAATATTAAAAAAATAACAAAAAGTCTGTAATCAATTCAATAAATAAAAGGTTGCGAATTGACAAGAAAAAAAAGTTTTCTTAAATGTAGCCAATAAAAAACGAATTTTCCAGTTCTTTTCTCAGAGATTTAAGAGTTTGAATGTCAAAGAATATTCAAGTAATACTATCACCACATTCACACAGAATTGTACACCCCTCCACTGGCAGTGCAATTTGTTATAAACCAACAATCTGTATACAGGGTTGTATAAAATTGCAAATTCCTAATTCTTAAAAAAGGATATGTTAAGATATTGATCGTTGTAAGTTTTGATGACTTATTGTTACACACTTATTTGGATTTTCCTGCTAGTAAATGAAAGTTGAATGAGCAACCAGGCCTCCAGACGCTCACCCTGCAGCCTCATCAGCCTCCTCCGGCTTCATAGACTTCCCCCCGTCCCTCAGGAACCGGACAATATCCTGGAAAGTCTGCAAAGGACTAATGGTTAGAATAAAGTCATGTTTCCAAAGAAAAGTGCACAGTAGGAGCCGAGATCTTCCTCACAGCTTGCTCATGTACTGGATCCCATGCTTTGTCAAATCGACTTATGTATTCTTGACTTTAGCGGGGGCAAGGCGTAATGAGATCAGACTACATAAAGAGCAGTTCTTTAAATATCCCTTTTGAGTTTCCCTCAACAAAATAAAAATCACGTTTTAGGAATCAGACATAAATATCCTCCTTTCTGGAAGCTTAAATATATACACATGTAAATCTGAGCTATGGCTCCCATGCAGGGCAAATGACACCACTGCAATCTACTGAAATTAAAAAGCCTCCTCAGGGGAAGAATAAATGTTAGCAGTGAGCGGAGCGGAGCGACTCCCGGCGTCTCACCTGAAGTGGGACTGCCTGCTGAATTGTTCTGAAAGGTGACACATCTGTAACATTTCTCTAAATACAAACTGCATTTCCCCCAGATTGTGACCAAAATAAAACATGGGTGTGATTATAACAACATTTTAAATTAGCTTTTAATAAGCGACATCCCGCTTGAATTTCATTCAAAAAATGTTTATATTGTTTTATTTCATAGTTTATTAGATTATATTGTAGTTATTAAGGTCTTCTTAATATTTTTGTATAGTTGTATTTATTTCAAAGTTTTTACATATTTGATTGTAGTTATTCTTTAAATATTGTTTTTTAAAATGTATTTTATAGTTTTAATCTGTTGTGTTGTATTTTGGATTATTATGATTTTTTTTTTACTGTCACACTTTTTTTTACCTCCTTGTGTATCGTGAAATCTCATATGCAATACTGTATTCTGCATATGTGCAAAAGAGGCCTTAAACTGCACCCTGGGAATGAAAAGTGCACCAATAAAACTCCAATCAGAGCAGACTGGGCTCTGGTTTCAGACAGAGGGTGAAAAGAGGTGCTGCAGCACAGGCAGTATGAGAGAAATAAAGAGCCTTTTGAACATTAAAGCATGGAGACATGTCCCAGTAGAGACACTACATACTGATATGGACCTGAGAATTAGCACGATAGGGCCCCTTTAACAAGGACTAAATGATTGCCACTTTAAGAAGTTACTTTTGTGGGTCATATTAGTTTTGCTACTTGTTTATCTGATTCCAGTCCAGAAGCTACAGGAACACTTACCCTCCAGGCGATGACAGCGACCACCAGCATGTTGACGGGCAGCAGCAACGTTTTAAGGTATTTTAAAGGGGTCTAAGGGACAGAGAGACACCCTAAGTTAAGACATCTCAAAATCTTGACTGTACACTGCACAACATGAGCAGGGTCCAGTTTGTAAAAGAGTCTAAAGCAAAATGAGCTGCAGGTTTCTATTTCCTTTTAAATTCAAAGCACAGATCTGGTTCTATTTCATCCCTACTGACCGTCAGAGGCGGTGCTTTAAGCCCTGGATATATCCATCGCGAGCCGCGAGTTGCTTGCTCCTCGTCCAGAGGCTGTGGCCGGCTGCGTAAAACTTTGACGGACAGGTTGGCTGTTTGCTGTCTTGTTTGTTATTCGGCTTAGACTTTCTGGTGATGGCAGCGTTCCCGCTCTCATAAGTTGCCCTTATTGTTGCCCTCTTTTATACTTTGCATCTGATTGTGGCAGCGTTGTGCCCGAGCTATCATTAGCATTTTGAGTTTCCAGCTTTATCTGCGTTTTTTGTCGTTTAATTTAGTTGGCAGCAGCGTGGCTCAGCCTAACTATGTTGTTGTTATTTATTGTATTGCTAGTGTGCAGCCGCTTTGGCTGACACTTGTTATAAGCACTGGGATTTTATCCGTGCTGTTTTTTTCTTTTGAAGCCAATTATCTGGTCTTAGCATTTGTGTTATTTGAATTGGACTTGCTGGAGAAGGCAGCACGCTCGCTCCCACTCCCAGAAACGTATTGCTTTGATTGTTAGCAGCAGCCGCTCGCTAACATCTTGCATGTTCTGTTGAACTTCATTATTTAACTCAGCTGGTGAAGGCAGTGCTCTCGCTCCCGGTAACATATTGCTTTGATTGTTAGTATGGAGTCAGATTTGTGTCAATATTCTAGCACGCAAAACAAGCCACTCACGAGCGGAAAATGTGCTTTTACACGCCCATGAAATGACCCTCGCGTGCAGATTAAACCCCCACGAGCAGAGACAGCCCACGAGCAGAGACAGCTCTCTTGCGCGCTCGCGGGAGTGTCAGCCTCACGCGCTCGCGGAGTCTGTCTGCCCGCGCCTGAAAAGTTTCTGACACTTTGGGGCGGAGCCACTGGACTTTGATTGACAGCTGCCAGGAAACCTGGAGATGCCAGGTTTGATAAATGCCTGAACTACCAAGAGCCGAGGAGTGACAGCAGCAAGATCAGTTGGACGAGATTGAATGGTAAAGATGTCCATAAAAACCCATTATATACGCCAAATGGCACAGGCACAGAAGAGTCAGGGTGTCTCAGAGGTGTCTCCACTCTCTGTCCCGCTTGAGGGACAGGGCCTATCTTTTGATGGGCGTGCCCATGGGCGCCATCCCATCCCGCCGGGAGACTGTCACTACGGATGCATGTCTCTCAGGGTGGGGTGCAGTGCGGCAGGGCAGGACTGTTCAGGGTCAGCGGTCTGCCCAGGAAAGTGCACGTCACGTCAACGTGCTAGAGCTTCGGGCTGTGCAGCTTGCACTCATACACTTTTTACCCCAACTGGGGGCCAAGCATGTCCTTGTTCGTTCTGACAACATGTCCACTGTTGCCCAGATCAACCATCAGGGGGGCACCAGGTCCGCACAGCTACTCCGGGTGTCACAGAGCCTTTTGTCTAAGCTTGGATTCTTCATGACCTTGTTGGTATAAGTCATCCAGTGCTTAGAGCACCGCCTCTGGCAGTCAGTAGGGATGAAATAGAATGTAAGTTACGACTGTAACTACGGTTCTATGAATCCCGGATGACCGCCAGAGTATCCTGTCACTCTCCTGTTCTCGCAAGAAGATTCTGTGAACAGATCCTCTGACGACACCGGCAGATATAGCCAGGTGACTTTGTTGGTGTTGGTACTCGACCTGCGCATGCGCGCGATGGACATATCCAGTGCTTAAAGCACCGCCTCTGGCGGTCATCCGGGATTCATAGAACCGTAGTTAGTCGTAACTTACGTTCCCTGTGCTCTGATGCCTGCTGGAACATATCAGACTCTTTGATATAAAACAGCAGGTTTATTCTAATAATAAATGTTTTTCACACCAATCCAACTCAGATTTATCTCAGAGAACACTTTAGCAAACAAAGTCACAAGGAGGATTATTTGTTAATCTTGTTGAGGGCCAGATCTTGGTGAAAACAAACTTTACCTCTAACTCCAGGAAGTCAAACTCTGCAGCACATGTGTACATCAGAGTGTGGAAGTCTCTGTAGCTCGTGAACTTAGACTTTATCAGTCCACTGATGTGCGCCTGGAAGAGACACAAAAAAGAGACATATTACAGACATGTTTTGGTCTTTTTTCATTAACAGAAAACTTTCTTTCATGATTTTAAATTTGTGAAAACATTTGAAATTGTTGTTGATTTAATTCCAACATTTCTGATGTCAGAATGAAACGATGAGACACTTTATATTAAGCTGTTAGCTGTCAGAAAGCCAATCCAAACCTCTGCCGCTGGGTTTTCAATTACTCGTTTTTTGACGGTACCTGTTTCAGATTTGCCTTTATTAAGCATTTAACGGTACGTGAACTGATAGAGCAATTTGAGGCAAAACAGAGAAAGAGAAGAGGGATATATTAGGGAGTCAAATCTGTGAATTTGACGGATTAAAAAAGTCTGAGAAAAAAAACTTGAACATTCTCTGAGAATAATAACAAAAATGTATAAGAGTGAAATATGTTTGTAAGATACTAGAAAAATGTATAAATCTTGAATCTCGGTGAATATCTGAGATTTTCTAAGCAATAAAACCATTCAGTCATTACTATTGTTTTAATGAAGTTATAAAATGATCATTCTGCTGTCAACCATATTCAAATATTAGCATTTTTTCCAGCCACATGACTTTTTTTTTTTAGGTAAAGTTGCTGCAGCTTACATCATCTGAGGCGCAGAGGACCGTGGACAGCAGGAATTTGAGCAGAACTGTGGAGCCGACCCAAGCGAAGCCCTGCATGACCTGAGGAGGGAGAGGAGATACACACTGACAGCCTGACGTGTACACACACAACTCAGGACAGCAATCTGTAATTAAAGCCGTAAAGTGCTGTAGAGTTGGGAGCGACCAAAGAGGGCTCTGGACTGTTCAAACATTTACATTTTTTTAGCTTTATTGTTCATTCAAATGAGAAACAAACCAACTGATCCAAATCAAGGCTGCATAATCAATAGCATCTTTATTTAAAAATGAAAGAGACTGCTTTATAGCTCCATCTGGGTATCTCTTCCATAACAAAGAGGCAGAATGAAGTGTATCCCTCCAAACATAAGAAGGAAAATCATTTCAACATACCCACATGACGATGCCAGGTTTGAAGAGTTGAACAAATCGATCCCTCAATGCGATGATTGCCTGGAAAGAAATGACCAAAACATAATAAAAGAAGTCCAAGTCACCAACACACATTATTATTATTAGTGGTTTTGCATTTTGCTGTTTACTCAACCTAATGCACAGTATAACCAGCAGGATGCATGGATCAAATTGAACTAATCTTGAGTGACCCACTACATTAAACATTCGATGATGCAGGATATATTGTTCTCTAGAGTTTCTACTCACCCAGATGGAGATGAGCGAGGAGGCGTAGAAGGACGTGAGCAGCATGGAGTTTCCGAACATTAGGACAAAGCAGACAGCGAGGGTGATCTGTAGCGCGAGAACAGGAAGGAGAGGAGGTTTTAATACATTTAGAATGAAAATGATTAGAAGTAATGTGAAACATGTAGGCAGGGCGATGAGTGAGACGTAGAGCTGCAAACCAAATGATTAATAACATATATTTCCCTCTCTTTGGCAGCAAGGAGTTCTGGAATGGATTGTATACTATACATACACAGCTACAAGCAATATATAATCCTACTTAATAAACACTTGATGCTTAATCCCACAGTGAAGAGTGAGATAATGCACCATTCATTGCATTATGTAGACAGAAGGGCAGTCATTCACAAAAAGAGGCACTTATGAACCGTGTGTGGAAAGATTGTAGAGAAGCTCGACTTGTTAATAAAAACTGAAATAACAGGTTTATTGGGAAATGCAATTCAGTTCCTTTATGCACTTCACTGCACTCTATCCAGATGGTTGACAAGTCACTTTTATATCTAGAAGACCATATCACCGAGACCACTTCCCCCCCGTCCTTCAACGAATACATTTTAAAAATCCCAAAGCACTCAACAACCAGGGGGGACAGAGCCTTCTCCATCGCTGCCCCCTCTCTCTGGAACTCAGTCCCACAACACAGCACTGACCTCCCCACCTTCAAAACACTGACCGAAAAATCCCCTGTTAAGACTTGCTTTTAATGTGTGATTAACGTTGTGTCCTTGTGTTAATGTTTTATTCTTATTTTTATTTGACTTTAGTTTTACACTTCTTTGAGCACCTGTAAACGCACTTGCAAAAATAAACGTCTTATCATTACCTTAAGTACTGACAGGACAGTTGATGATATCGTGTTATTTTTTGTATAGGTAGGTAACCTGCACGTTTCTCTTCCCTGTAACAAGTGCCACACACACACACACACACACACACACACACACACACACACACACACACACACACACACACACACACACACACACACACACACACACACACACACACACACACACACACACACACACACACACACACACACACACACACACACACACACACACACACACACACACACACACACACACACACACACACACACACACACACACACACACACACACACACACACACACACACCGTTGCCAAGCTCTCTAAATTATGCAGAGGCATATGCTTTCCTCTGACACAAATCTCCAGCATCTAACCACAAAGAGCCTTCTCCTTATCTTTGGAGCACACGGGGCCTGGCATGCTGAGGGGATTAGGGGGGGAGGAATGTGGAGGAGAGGGAGGTACGGCCAGAATAACACACACACCAACACACACACTCCAGAACACATCTTAACACATTAACATCTTTACACGTCAACACATACTTTTGTTCTTGTCAGGGTTAACAAGTTGCCCACATATCCACCCTCTTTAATGCTAAAAAGGCAGCCCTGGCATCGTGGATGCTAAAGAAAGTCACCCCCGTCTCGGCTGGTGTTGTCCTCGCGGCTCATGAAATTCTTCCGGCCGAGGAGCTGAGTCAGATAAGGAGAACCGAGACGGAGCACATTACCGCTCAGGGGACAGCAGCTGGAAATACTTTGACTTATTCTGGGCACAACACATAATCCTCAGACAGAGAAAGCTGATGCACATGTGTGATTCAAAAAACAACTGAGCAACAGAGAAACTCCTGAAACCTTAACTTATTTATTTTTAATTCCTAAAATGAGTTTATTGTCCTTTACATTCTGCATTTTAAATAGGCCGTAATATGCTTTGTGAGGCTGTCCTTTCCTGTACGCCTCCATTGATCTCCTTTGTTTACTTCCCGAACATAGTGACATCAATGTGTACCACTCGCCCTTCTATTTGCTAGCACTCCAACACATTGTACGTGATAGGCTAAGGGGCGGGACATAAGCGGTTGACCAATCACAACAGAGCCGGCCAGCTAACCACTCAGAGCAGACTGGGCTCTGGTTTCAGACAGAGGGTGAAAAGAGGTGCTGCAGCACAGGCAGTATGAGAGAAATAAAGAGCTTTTTGAACATTAAAGCATGGAGACATGTCCCAGTAGAGACACTACATACTGATATGAACACCATAGGCCCCCTTTAAATAATTTTGTCTCAGAAGCTCAGGTGTGTTGCAATCCTTTCACTGTTAAATCAAACCGAATACAGCGCTGCCATTGCATGATGCTTCACTGACAAAAGAGTTAGGAAAAAGAAACACTCTTCACACTGACGGATGGATTCATTTCAGATTGTGGAAAGGCAGCGTACTGTACCATATGAGTGACGAGGATGGATTGCATCTTGGCAGCGCCGAGGTAACCAAGGATGTAAGAAGCAAAAAGAGAAGCCACCTAAAAACATATAAAATAATAATTTAGACACAAAGACAAGGGAACATAGGGTCCAAGTTGAAAACAATACCAACGTTCTCCTTCTAAATGTATTCTGTTTTCATCTCCATCCCTTTTCTCTCAGTCTTTTTTGCCTCTTTGTTTCTTTCCAATCCTGGCCAGCTCCTGCAATCTCTGCATCGTCCTCTGTTCTCTCCAAGTCTCTATTTTCTCCCTAATCTCTTTCTTCCCACATTCCCTCTCGATGTCTCTCTCGCTCTGTGTTTACCTGAGTGAGCAGCACAAACTGGGCAAACTGCCAAGGCAGCATAAAGCACAGATTGGATATGCCCAGGGCGACCAGGGCTGTCCTGCTCGGGCTCCGTGTCCTGAGGAGAGAGGAAGAAAACTGTGTGGGTGTAGAGGAGATAAATGAAGACGCATTAAGACGTCTTAGAAAACACACATAAGCACACACATTCAATTTCACGCCGAGTGCACGACAAAGCTGTGGTTATGTTCCGAGTCGGCCTCAGAAATATGACACGGTGTTCATTCTCCTTTTAGAAGAAGTCACAGTTTACTCGCTGCACTGACATAACACAAGGTGCCAGTTGATGTGCAATGAGAAGATAACTAGTCTGTGTCACAAATACATTCGCTCACAACGCTGCTGCTTCAGTGCTTCACCGTTGAGCAGAAAACAGAACAAGCCTTGCTTCACCCCACTAATTACAACACAAATTGTAGCCTGTCTATCTTTGGTGTGGCTAGGGAACAGCAGTTGCATCAGGGTTTTCTACTGCTGTTTCACAGAGTGTTGAAATGAAGACAAAACCAAATGCTTTCCCAGGTTATCGATGTTCTCTCGTAGGAAAACGAGATGGAAAATGCATCGTACAAACAGCTCACTGAAGCAGGAGATACAGAGGCACTTATAGGGTTTCTTGAACCGCTGATTTGGATATATAACAAGAACCAGCGAGTCGCGACCAAATACCATCAAGCACCGCGCAGTTGACTGAAGAAGGGGGAGAATGAAGGGAGGACATTAAGAGGTGGACGGGGAAAGCAGTGGTGGAGTGCATGAGACTGGCAGAAGATCGGGATGTGTGGAGACATGTGGTGATGTCATCACAGTGCTCCAATGGCCCCGGGCTACAGGACCCGATGTTCTCCAGACAAAGATTTCACACAAGCTGTACACATGGCACAGCTTGGCTCTACTTGACTCCCTCTTCTTCTGGTATTCAGAAACATTTGTGAATGGTTGAGGTTCTAAGAAAGCTGAGTTGATACAAGAAGGTACAAAACGGCAGACCACTGACTTAAAAGAATGTGTCCGGATGCAAACTGTAGTTTAATGAGGCGGCGCGACGGCAATCAGCTGAGAATATTGCCTACATTGAATAGGAAATATTCACAGTGAAAAACATTATAGAAAAGAGCACCTGTTGGCAAAGTGAGTCGAGTCAAGTAGTTTAAATTGCAATGGAAGTGGTTTATTACATGTAGGGAGTGAATACAATAATATTCCTCTATACCAGTGGTTCTCAACTGGTGGGTCGCGGACCCGTTTTGAGTGGGTCGCAGATGTGTGAGGGAAGAAAAAATAAATGTCATTTTTTTTTTTTTTTGTGGAATTTATTTTTATTTTGAAGGCCCGATTTTCTAACACTGTGCATGCAGTCGGCGTTGTACTGGAAGTAACGGAGACCATAAACGGTTTTGAAAACTTCTGTAACATCTTTGCTGATATTTTTTCGAGTCCTCTGGCCAATCAGAATCAAGATGTTGCCGGAAGTCCCAACGGAAAATAACTTTGCAGTAGAACTAGTCTTTATACATTCATGTGTACAACTTCAGATCAAAATGAACACATAATGAAATATGACCCCCGGTTTGATGATTGACAGGTCACAGAACAATGGGGGCTATCTACCCACAATTTAAAGTAATTCACACAGACTATCTCCTCTTTGCTCTTCTCTCTGTGTGGAGCAGAAGGTTCAGCTACAGAACAAAGTGAAAAACAAAAGATGGCATAAAATATTATTAATATGTCGGGTAGTAATAGATTTATTTATTTTCTTCTCAGAGTGTACCAGAATGCATAGTTTATATGTTAGTATTTCAAAAAATCTCCTGGGGAAGAATCCCCCCAGACCCCCCTGCTGGAGTTGGGCTTTCAGCATGTGTGCCTTTTTATGTTATACAGCTCAGCTTTGATTCCATCATCTCATTAAACCGTAATTAAAAGCATACTCTTGTTCTGTGAAGGGATATATGCACTGTACTTCACTTTCATTAATATTGCATGCTGAAAAGCATATATATATATATATATATATATATATATATATATATATATATATTACAGCACACTCTCAAATGGAAGTATGTGTTTACATAAATGGTGACCACACCGTTTGAGACCCACTGAGAACTTAGACTAAGTTAACTATCTAAACACTCAGAGTCCTTTACCTCACCTGAGCTGAGGTTATCCGAGCTTGAAGGACACACAGAGACCAATCAAGGGCTTTGATTTATGATCTGTATGACAGTGGCCATGTCGGCAGGCCACATCATGTGGACAGCCAGTCACCCTGTGTGAGGCAGGTCACTTAACAGGCCAGAAGGAGGCGAGATCAGAGCAAGGGACCAAGGGATCATTGTCCACAAGTTAATCGATCGCAGATGGCATCGTGGTCACGGACGAATAAAAAAAAAATTATAAAAAGAAAAAACCTAAATGGGTCGCGAAATATACTTGGGCGGCCATTAATATACCTGGGTGGCCCACCCAAGTATAGTCTATGTGTGGGAAACCCTGGGTTCAAAATTTCGGGTCACGATTTATTGACAAAGGAAAAAGTGGGTCCCGAGACCTGACCAGTTGAGAACCACTGCTCTGTACTATATACAACCGTGTTCTATCAAAGGTTAGAGAGATGCATGTTTCATGTGCTGATCACATGTGTAATGACACTACTGGCAATGTGTACCTTACGGGTACAAATTGAGAGCCACCTAGTTACACACAGAGGTCAAACTCAACTCAAGGTGTATATATGGAGAGTTTGCCAACAGTTGAGATTGAGATTTTAAGAGAGAAAGGGTGGAGAGTTTACCGTAGGATGTAGGTGAGAAGGAGCATCTGCAGGACTAAGAAAGGGTAGGCGAAGCTCTCCCTCAGGGGCGGAGTCCACATCACACGAGTGCTCTGACACACACAAGAAGACATGCACAATAAAACGCAAATCAAAACATCACAGAGGACAGAATTACTCAGAAATAATTATTCCAAAAAGTATTAAGATAGTTTTCACAAGCCTTGTAAAGTCTGCAGCTTGGACATATCAACAGTTATAATAAACCTGTATTTGTCATGTAAAACAATGCTTGTATCCACAACAGCATCTGGGCGTTGTGCTCTCTGGTGTCTGAGTGGAATGTTTATTTGCCACACTTCTCTCATGAAACTACACAACATCACATTTTCCCGGTTTTGATTTATATACCAATAACTTAACCCCATAAACTTTAATGGTTGGAACCAGGACCTTCAGTATTTAGATCAAGTGGCTTGTGAATAATTAGTGCCACATTTACAAGTGTTGTTACACATGCTGTTATTTTAATGTGCCAGATGTATTTCAAACCAACATTTGCATATCTCCTGCTGCAATGTATACAAGCGGTCTAACTGTACCGAGCAGCATTGGCACACAACGGTTTATATTTTCTCATTTTTTAAGTTGTCGGGACTTCCCAATGGTTCTGTTCCCTGCCAGCCACACAGTCTGAATAGTTTATAAAGAGGGAACCTGTGGCTATAGTTTGATAGAATCACCATTTAATACACATTTATACAAACTTTACACTTGTCACCTCAGAACATACAGCTTCATTACCAATGCTGCTGTAATTCCCACCAGACTCAAAAAGAGAAGACTGGCAATAGGAGAACATTGTACAAGAGTAGGGTTGGAATTAACCATTATTTTCTTTATCGTCTAATAAATTAATTTTTTTAGTCCATAGAATCGTTTGAATATCACATAAAACATAAATTAGAATAGAATGAGAGGGATGAAACCCTCTGTAATGGTCACACATGCAGAGCACACAGCACACACAGTGACATGTGTTCTCTGCATTTAACCATCCTAGTACCAGGAGTCTAGTACTAGGAGCAGTGGGCAGCTAGTGGGCAGCTAGTGGGCAGCTAGTGGGCAGCTAGTGGGCAGCGCCCGGGGAGCAATGGGAGTGAGGGGGGAAGAGGGGTGTCCGGTGCCTTACTCAAGGGCACCACGGCAGGGCAGGAGGTGAACTGGGACCTCTCCAAGTAGCAGTCCACACTCCATATCTTAGGTCTGGTCGGGGACTTGAACCGGCGACCCTACAGCTCCCAGTCCAAGCCCCTGCTGACTGAGCCACTGCCGGACATTAAGGGATGTTTTATGTGGAAAAGGTAAAAAGGAAAAGCAGCATTTTCTGCTGTATTTGCTAACAAAAAATATTATTATATAATATCATTCAAAGATGAATCCATTCTCATGAACTTATCTATAGATTGACTTATTGTTGCAGCTCTTCAAAAGAACGCTGAATGTGTGGGAATTAAATGTTGACTTACAGAGCTTTAAAAATAGAGACCTTGTGTTCTGGGGGGAAACTGTGGAGGAGGAGGGACTCAGCTTTGAGTCTCTAAGCTCCTTTGAGGGCTGAAATTAATTCCTTGGTTTTTTCTGAGTGCCTTTACACGTTTCACATCCTTACACCCACACAGACGTATTGTACAGAATTACAGGACGAGGCAACGAGCGTTCAGCTCTCTCGGGGCTTACCTCGCCGTGATTGAAGAAAAAACATATGGTGGTCACAACGCCGCCCAGTCGACTGTCACTAGACGGGAAACGATGGGAGGAGGGGGAGAGAGCAAACCAAAGGTCATCCTCCATCTCATGTCTTACATCCGTATTTGACAGGAACCAGAGCACTGTCATTAAGTTCATCCTCTCCTGTCTGGTGCCCGTCTGAGCGTGACGGGAACGAGCCCTTGTGCAGCGGAGTTACCTGAGGTAGGCGCCGTAAATGAAAAACAGGCTCATCATGGCGCCGTTCAGCAGGAACACGAAGGTCACGTAGAAATATGCCGGGTCGCCCATGCCTAACACACACACACACACACATGCAGAGAGAGAGAGAGAGAGAGAGAGAGAGAGAGAGAGAGAGAAGATGTTTCCAGAGGTCCTATTATGCCTTTTGTGTCATTTCCTTTCCTGTAGTGTGTTATACAGTATAATAGAGTTTCTATCTGAAAAACCCTTTTGCTTTGATACAGTTAAATATCTGGAAGTTTCATGAACTAGACTTTCTCCAACTCCAATTTAGGTCAATGCACACAAATAGCTCCTAAAACAGGTAGTGTGTCTGCAGAGCTCTTTCCAGGGGGATGTATTCGTTGTGCACTGCTCTCCATATGAGGACAACACACACACCAGAATCTCCTGCTGCAGGCTTTCTGTGGCCCGTATATTATCTATCTATATATATCTATTGCACGTTTTACAATATGGGGGCTCCTATTAACTCAAAAACACCAAATCATACCACCAATACTATAGGTAGAGTACATTATGAGATGTTAAATGTGTGAATCCGTGACAGCATCATATATCATAGTCAAATACAAAGCATATCATCTGAACTGTCACAATCACTTGACATATCCTCAGTGTGTTCATAAACCCAAACACAGCATCATGTTCTCCAAAGTCCAGGCAGAGAACAATGCAGTGTGTTTGGCCCTGGAGGCAAACACACTAGCAGTCAACAGAGGGACTTAGCAATAACAAGGACTGTAGTAAACAGAAGATTACAAATGTTGATTTACGCAACAAAAAGGGGAAGAACTAAATGCTGTGGGGGCTTTAACCACATGCTTTATTTAACACAGAATATGTATTTTTCTATAAAATGGTGGGTTAATGTAGGCAACACAAAAACAAGACCTTTCTATGTGATATTGTCAAGTACTATAATGTTAATGGTTTTGATCACATTTGGGACCTTGTTTGGTTTAATCCCTTCCCCTCTCTCTTATCTCTCGAACATGAATAAATAAATGTAATAAAAACAAAGGACTAGCAGGAGAGAGTGAAAATGTGCCTAGATTGCACTGGATTGAAAATAAATCAAGACTTCTGCTTGCAGTCAATAAACATCCCACATTCAAGGTTTAAATGACACAAAAGTGGGACTGAAATGATGTACGTGGCATACTTGAGATGTGTAGGACTAACAGTACACTTCCCGTTGACCAGCGAGTGTGTCGACCTAATTAGAACAGAAGGTGTCGAACATGTGACCCTGAATAAAAATGTGGTAAATGTTTTTGGTACAGAATGTTTTACTCGGAGATAAAGTGGCACTCACTAAATATGCAGGTTTGCAGAACAGATTGACAAGGATGTAATGACTAACAGGGAAACAGAATGTGTCTAACGTTAGTGCTCTGACAGTAAATGGAGCTCGTTCTAACAGCAAATATCCTTCTGGTGCTCACAGTTACAGGAAATGTTCCCTCTCTTCTGACTGGTAGCTCTTATGCAAGGCAGCTGGCGGCAGGTTTGTGTAAACATGGTGAAAAGAGCCTGTGTGTTTGTCCCTGGGTGGGGCTCTCTAACGGGACTGACAGAAACACACAGATTACAGCGGGTTTACTTTCAGCAGATTTAGCCTTCTAGGAAATGTTCCTGTGAACAAATATCAGGAAACTATTTGTATTGGTTCAAATCATTATATTTCCCATAGGGCTACTGTAACGATGATAATAGTGTGCCCTTGCTGTCTGTGCTGCAATTTAGATCCTTAACGACGTACCTTCTCTTGAAGAGGATTTTGTGAGCCATGCTTTGTTTCTCTCACTTTCAAATCAAAGTGTTGCAGTCGGTCAACAGAAACATATATACATGTAAGATGTTGACGTACATGGTGCAGTGACTATAAAGGAGTTCCCTAATCAGCGACGATGGTGAGAGTGGAGAGATGATTTTCAGACGTGTTTCAGTAAAAAAGCAGATATATTAAGATCTTCTCAAAGGATGTGCTGTTTTAGTTGTCTCATGATAAATAAGCACGTTTTTAAGGAAATTGTTCAACTTTTTGTGAATACCCTTATTCTTAGATGGGCTTGTGTTGCCTCTGGTTGTCTGGAAACTCACAGTGGTGACTAGACTCTAAGTCCGGGCACAAGGCCAATATATAAGCCAGCATACAACACACACAAGACCGCAATTTATTGTTTTTACACTTCTGATTGTGTACGTGTTAAACAAACAAAATGTAAGAGTTTAATTAGTGAGGTTTTAGCTACAGGAGGTCAGGTGTTGTCCCCGTTGTTCCCGCTGTTGAGCAACTCTGTAGAAAAAACGGTTTAATTCTCAATGGAAACTATAAAATAGGAATCATGAATGCGTTGCGTTGAACTCATTCTGTAACATTTCTTTCATCTGCCAACTCCCCCTTGAGGCTGTTTGACTGCATCCACGAGTTCAGAAAAATCTTCAAAGTCTGAAATAAAATTAGTCATCCAGTCAATTCAGCGTGAGACAGTGTGTTGAGAACAGAGGCTTTGAAATGCTGCTGGAGCTTGAGGTCGTAAGAACAAAGCTATCTGCCTGTGAGATGTAGTCAGTGTGTGTGTGTGTGTGTGTGTGTGTGTGTGTGTGTGTGTGTGTGTGTGTGTGTGTGTGTGTGTGTGTGTGTGTGTGTGTGTGTGTGTGTGTGTGTGTGTGTGTGTGTGTGTGTGTGTGTGTGTGTGTGTGTGTGTGTGTGTGTGTGTGTGCAGTCTGTACCTTCACAGCTGTCCACGGGAGTGAGCCCCTCCCCTCTGTTGATGGACCAGCACATCTTTGTGGGAATCCCAAAGTATCCCATGACACCCGTGTACATCCGGAACCAGCTGGCCAGGACCACCTGTGGAGCAGAGGAGGATGAGAGGCAGTTTGTAAGCCTGTTCAAACAACTTGTTAGAAAAGCCTGTGTCCTCTCATCTCAGGAGGGAACGGACACACAGGATTCCCAGTGAAGACCTTTCAGTGTTAAGATTGTTTCCCTGAGCAGAAACTATTTTAAATGAGTAAATAATGCAGCCTAAAATACAATTGAACTAATCATAGAGAATGCAGGGTATAAAAAGAGTTGTTAAGGGTGTAAAACAAGACCTAATTTAAATTCTGATGGCAAACAGGATGATATCGTCAAGAATCACCTTGAAAAAAAAAGAAAAAAGGAAAGGCTGAAGCAAAATGTCAGCATTGCCCATGATGAAAGCTACTGCCGTTAGGACTACACTCATTATTTAAATGTTATGCAAATCACAATGTGGATTAATGCAATGTTTGGTAAAGGCAAAATATGTGAAAATATCTTAAGGAAGTTGTGCTGCAGAAAAGTCAGTATTCCAGAGACTTAATAAAAATCCTTTTCAGATAAAAAACTAAATCTCACCGTGATCATTTAAATATTGTTTTCAAATGTACGTTTTGATTTGTTTTAATTCCCCATGTTAATCATACAGCAATTGCATTATCAGTTAGAATTGCAAATAGTTCTTTTTTCCAAATCGTGCAGCCCGATGCGCCAATATCACCAGTAATAACATGTAAAAACAAAAAGCCAGTTTGAAGTCTGATAAATAAACATTTCTGAACACTATGATGAGTAATCCCATCATACACTACAGAGCGTATGAACAGCATGCCAGAATGAGCATTACCTCTGGATACAGATTGAATCTCTGCAGCGTGTTAATAACCAGAGGGTGCTCTGTCAGCCGATCATTCATCACCATGTGGAGGCCATCCAGGAAAGAGGGAGCTTCTATAATGGTCTTATAGTAGGAATAATACAGACCCTGGAACCAAATGAAGATACATACACATGATTAGACACAAGCAGAGCGACTGAGAAAGACATTTTCAATAGAAAAGTCAAGGCAGAGCGATGGAGAAGAGGAACAAAGAGATGTTTAAAGAGTGAGAGCGATACAGAGGGAAGGAGACGGCAGACAAAACGCTAAAAATAACTTCACAACATTCAAGTCAGACGGAAGGAACCGGAGCGAGCTCTACAGGCGCAGCAGATGGAAACGGTTCACAGCCCATCTAGTAGCACACAGCAGGGGTGGGTGGGGAGAAATCTTCTGTTTGCATAATGATCAACTCTTCACCTTCACTGCCATCGCTCAGAAAGAGGTAGGAACGCTGCGCTGCATGTTAAATATCAGCCACTTTTGCAGTTGTGGCACGATTTAGCAAATGAATTAACATGTTTGCATATTGTTAGAATGTCAGTTTGGATGGTGAAGTTCAATGTTGTTTATAAAACCGTGGGAGCAAAAGCTGCTTTTCTCTGAATGTGCAGATGGTTCGGAGTCAGTTTGGTCACGTTACACTTCTGCCTTGATTATTCATTTTGTTTTGCCGCCTCACTTTAACTGAAACTTGTTAAACTAAAACATTCAAGACTGCTTTCACCTTTCTGATTGCTGCGCCAACTCTGGCAGATTTGCAGGGCATAGTCCATCTTTGCTTCTGTCAAATAGAAACACTGTGCATGGAAACGCCTATTGCTGTGTTATCACCAACACAATGCCAGAATACAAACTGCAGCATTGCTCAATCTCTGCTTGATGTTTAATGTATAACCCACATAAGAAAGACATCCCATCTTATTTAGAACAGAGCAATTTGGTTGAAGAAGGCTTATATTGCAGTACCGCTATGGTGGAGGATGCTGACAATCTAATTTATTTTAGCATTACTTTCTGCCTAGTTCTTTATTTATTAAATCACCTAATCCTTTGGGAAATGACGTTGTTAAAGATAGTGAAAGACACCTCTAAGAGCTGTCCTTGAAATACTTATTTTGTCTTACAGTCCAAAAATAAAATACATCTGTAATCACATTGTGAGAAAGGGTAAATAAGTGATTTAGAATTGTAGCAAATTCATTTTCTGTCAGTTGTCTAATAGATTATTGGGTTCAGCTCTAATGTTGAAAACACTGTTGTCTATTGTTCCTTTTAGTAAATAAATGCACCTCATGTCATCATGGCTCATCTTAGGCATCATATCATATGTTAATGATAAGAATGATATACAGATGCAAAGGAGGTAGACACCTGGACATCTAACGGACTCATTATATCACAGTTGCTGCCAAATAGAAAGCAGAATATTATCTTATCGTTCCAAAAGTATATTGATAAAGTAGGTCTATCTGATTTTTCTGTTATAAGAGTGATACAAGTTCTATGCAAGTGTCAAAATAGCAGAAAATCTCAGCGTATAAAGTGAAATGATTAGTTGATTTATTGATTGGTGGTCTAACCACAAAGACATTGGTCTGCAACCATTCTTACGATCAATGAATAACACGAGTCATTTGTCAAGGACGAGTGCTAAACACTTCCTGGTTCCAGCTTCTCAAATATCAGAATGTATTGCTTTTCTGTGTTTTAAATGATTGCAAATTCAATCGCTTCGGGTTAAGGACTGTTGGTCGGACAAACAAGACATTTAAAGATGTCCAATGGCATTGAATGGCATTAACTTGTTGTTTAAGTTGTTTTGCAATCAATCAGCCGATAAGTCTCAAAATAGTTTTACCAAATGAGAATTCAAGTAATTGTTAGTTGCAGTCCTGCTGTGACACGATTTGCATACAACCCCATACGTTATGCAACAGCAATTACACTTGTACCTGTACTGTCTCACAACAGGACATAGTGGCAACTGTTTCAAAACAATGTTATTAGTATATCCATAACAATAAAACCATAACAACAGTAATCAATTTACCATTTCTGTCCGGAAAGCCATTTCTTTCTCCAGGTTTGACAAGTGTGAAAAGTGTCTGTCATTCTCAAACAGCTGTGAGAGATGATGCCTGATGACAGCAGGAGAAACATGTGAGCCAAGAGCTGAATCCACAAGTAAACACAGCAGTAATGTGTGAGCAATAACATGATCATAGTGAAACTTACCAGTGGAGATACCCAGTCAGAGCAGCTGTGGACAGAGATAATCAACTGTAAATACTGCTTAACAAAAATGTGTACTTTACTTGAGTATTTCCGTTTTTTGCTACTTTGTACTTCTACCCCACTACAATTCAGAGGTAAATAGTATACCTTATCTCCACGAGATGTATTTTATATGTTGAATTACTTTGCACATATTGATTAATAATGTGAAATATAATCAAAACTTAAAAAGGACTATAGTTACACTTTGAGTCACTTTCGAAAGCTACCCTGCAGTATACAAAGTGCATACAACTAGGTACACCTTTACCAGTTTTGATACTACTTTAATCCATCAATAATTATAATAAAAACATATATTATTCTGGATGGGCCAATCTGCATAATGAGTACTTTTACTTTTGGCACTTTAGGTATATTTTGATGCTAACACTTTTGTGCTTTTACTTGAGTAACATTGGATTCAGGACGTTTACTTGTAACAAACAGAGTATTCCTACACTCTGGTACTTCCACTTTTACCTAATTACTATATCTAAGTACTTCTTGCATCTCTGAGGGTGGGTGAGTTGGATAATAAAAAGTGTGGCTGCTGCGGTGAATTCATAAGATAACCCATAAAAAACATTAGCTTTAACTTTTGCAAGAAAACCTGTTAACACGGCTGCAAGCACCGGGCAGATAGTAACACTTTTATATTCATTAATAATAGCAACAATAGGTGGCTAATGCTCCTGAGCTAGCTTCTATGTGCTAACATTAGCCAACTAATCAGCGGCGGAGATAACTTAATTTACCCGCTAATGCTACTGTTATACACATAACGTTAGCAGCCGTTAGCTTGGGGGTCCACGGAGAAGCTAACAGGCTAACTCACCGAGCAGAAGAGTGACACCCAGCTTCCCGACTGCAGAAGGAGTTAGCCCCAGCTTGTGTCTGATGAGCCCGTTAGGATGGGAGCCGTTGAAAGCTTTGCCTGCTCGCCTGCCGTTACTTTTGGCAGGAGGCGAAACAAGCGGGCTCCGGTCAGCCTGGGTCGTTGGACTCTTTCCAGTCTGTTTTCTGTTTTTAGCCACCATAGTTTCGCCAGGGAAGAGCCACGGAGGCGAGAATCCGAGGAGAATAAGAAAAAAAAACCGAGGGGTGTGAGCTAAGCAGCCCCTCAATGATATCTGGTCCGCGGATCTGCCCCTTCACTACCTGCTGCCTGATGCTTTCACTGGTTCCTCCTTCACATCTGATGAAGCTCCGCCCCCTGCCGGCCGTATGTCGCAACTACAAGGAGCTTCTGCTTGTAACCATGACAACAACAAGCAGCGGGTACCATACTGTTTACCAGATTGTTCAAAACAAACAAACACGCACACACACACACACACACAGACACACACACACACACACACACACACACACACACACACACACACACACACACACTGGGCGCGTTTCACTTTTATCCGTTCCTTCAGTCACACGTTCACATCTCCTCCTCAGACTGATCCTACGTTCAACTAAAACCTCCTGCAGACCACGTTCTTCTGAAAGAGAAGGAAACATGTGAGAATCAGGAACATTATTTTTGAGAACTTGATGATAACGATAAACAGAAAAAATAAAGAAAGGGTTCAAATTATTGTCTCTGCTGTAATAAAAAAACAGGAAGAATCCTGATATCAGACATGAAGACAGCATCACACAGATGTACAGACTTACTTTGTAGAGTTCTGGTCTGACTGGCTGTCAGAAGGTCAGCTCTGGTTCTGGATCTTTCTCTACACTGGGGACAGGAGGAGTCTCCTGATGGAGGTTGCTGCTCCCTGAGGTGATGCACTGTCTGCAGAACCTGTGTCCACAGCTGGTAGAGACTGGATCCTTCAGGACGTCCTGACACAGAGCACAGCTGGACAACTGCTCCTCCACAGGAACAGGACTCTTCCCTCTGTGGCAGGGCCGTGGGAAGTAGGGGTGCTGAGGGTGCTGCAGCACCCCCTGGTGGAGGATAGGGGATCTGCACTTCTACAAGATATAATACAATAAAAACGAATTTTCAGCCTTGATGTAATAACATTCATAATTAAGTAAAGATAACACCCTTTTCACCCCGGTTACATTTCCATTTGCTCTGTACGATAGGTGCTGTAGTGATGAAAGTGGGGGGTGTTGGCTTATCAGGCGCCCACAGCTCACAGCCAAAGTGAGAGAGATAGAGAGAGGGGGTGCACCGGTGCCGGCGGAGATTGTTGTTAGCTTCTGCTGCGCTAACGGATATAAGAAGCTGTTTCTACAATAATGTGGAGGGAGAGTTCTGTCCTGTCAGACTGAGAGGCTCAGTGAGGTAAAGGACTCTGAGGGTTTAGTTCAATTTGGTCTAAATTATCTCAGTGAGTCTCAAACGTTTTGATGACAATTTATGTAAACAAATATTTCCAAGGCACACCTTTATAATTATTAGGATAAATAAAAACAGGTTTGAAATCATTCCAATGTATAGCCTACTATAGGACAGTAAACCAAAAATATCATTTAAAACTGGAGAGATTTAAAAATATGCATAAATAAATCAATGTTAACTGGTAAAATAAGATATGAATGAACAACAAAAATAAGTTACATTTATTTGTTATTGGCTATGGTAGGTTATTGAAAATGTTCACATACTTATTTGATTAATAAAATGCAAACCGATCTTTTTCTGGGTGTTTAGAGTTGTACCCCCTAGATCAGTCTCTATTAATTGGGCACTCAAAGTGCACCAGATTGAAGCATTTTACTTTAAAATGTAAAAAATATCTTCCCGGGGGGGCACCCCCGGACCCCCCTAGAGGATGTGAAGTCCACCCCCCAATTAAAACATGTTGTAATACTAAATACATTTGAAGCCTTTTTATATAAGCTGTCTACCATGTCAATATGTTTCTCTTTTTGTAGTGTATTGGTCTTTTGTAGAGGTTTTTCATTGCCAGCTAAAATCTTGCCTATAGGGCAGCACATTGGTCAGAACCAGCCCTGGTGCCATCCCCACAGCACCCCCCATTTGAAACATGTTCCCACGGCTTTGCTCTGTGGAGATGAACACATACCTTATAGCACGTTACATTGGTGGCAACTGATATTCAGTCATTGCTAAAACCCAAATTCTTGCTATATATTTTGAATAAACTTGCCCAAGTGGTAGGTAAGTCACAGTAATCAACTTTTAATTACATTGTTGACTCACAGAATAGGGTATTACAGATATGATTAGTTCTTGTTAAGAGCAGCTTTGCCTGGTTAAAATGTTTTCGACTGGCTCTAAACTCTATATTTTACAGTCGTGTTTGTGGGTTGCTGTCGTTTCAATTCATTTGTGAGAATAAAACATGTTACATGTTTGTGGTTTATTAACTTAACCTAACACAAAGTTCATCATGTACTGTGTGAGAATGATTTCACTATAGTTGATTATTTAGTGTGGCTGAAAAATGCCAAGGAACACAGATGAATCTTGACTTTCCTCTACTGTGTTTCAGTGTACCTTTCTCCTTTTCCCTATTGTACTTCACTGCTTTTCTTTACTGTACTTTTTGCATTTCTGCTGTACTCGCTTAATTCTTGTGCCAGGCGCAAACCATTAAGCGACACTTTGCGTCTGGTCTAAACACTGGGTGCAGGTACCAGTAGGGAGACATCAGTGAAGAGCATAGCTGTGAAGAAAATATTTGGGTGCTAGACTTGCCAGTGTTGAACACAACCTGCTCACCCTTTTTTACTATTATTACCAAACATCTGAAATTATATTTAGAAAAAGATGCTTAGGCCAGGGTGAGGGTTACACTTAGGCAGAAACCCTTGTTCTGAAAAAGAAAAGATGAAAGCACAATAACACATTTTGTTGTTTTAAAAACGAAATATCCTTGGATAATGTTAACTGTCCTCCATTTCCCTTTTACACTGTACTTTATATTTACTGTACTTTACAGTGTGTGTTCAATGTATTTAACTGCAGTAATTAAATGCACTTCACTGCATTTTCCATTCTGCTGTACTGTGTTTCCGTACTGTGCTGTGCTCATGCGTAATTATAATAAAAGCAGTCTGGATGATCAGATAACATAAACGATGAACCTTCTTCGGGTCCGTTTACAATAGAAACAGACTTTCAATTTGTTTCTGAGGGTCCAGGTTCATCACTGAAGAATATAGGTATTCCTTTAGACCGGTCACTCTTCAGAGACAGACAGCTGGAGAATGAATATGTGTCCTCCTCCTCTTTTGAATCACTCATCTTGTTCTCCAGTCCGAGAGATAAACCAGAACCACTGAGGACACATTAAACAAAATATAACACAATTAAGTCAATCAAAACCACCATAATGATACACTTTGGTTGCAATACAACAAATCAGTCAGAATTCAGTCATGCCGCTCTCCATGTTGACCGCTGGGCTGTTATGTTGCCATGATGGCGCACATGCCAGCAAGGGAAAAAGTTCACAACAATACCAGTAAAATACGTAATAAACAAAAAAGGGCATAGAATAGACATATAAAAAAAGATTCATAGTTCATTAGGTACATATATAACTTAACAACTATAGCCAGTAATGGTTTAAGTTTATTTTAGTTAATCAAGCCTCAAGCTAGGGGACAATATTGAATTCATTGTGATGGAGAATTTGTTATTATCACTCCTCTAGCTCATGACCGTTTCGCCATCATTTTAAAACCAGCAGATGTCACTAAAGGATAACAAAATATTGAAAATCTTGAATAAGAATTCAACATTTTTGGAACAGCGGCTCTGGTTTTCTGATGCCAAAGAGACATTTACAAATATTTTAAAGGCTCCTTTTTTCATATTCTGTTTTGTTTCAACAAATTTACATTTATTGAGAGCAGCAGTCATACTTTACAACCATCATGGCCCCTGGCAGACCCCCACACACAACAACAAAGGCTATAACACCCCTGTTGTGCAATACTACTTATGTGCAATATATATATACTGTAAATAGCTGTTCAATATAGTACACTTCCACCTTTAATACTTTCAGCTGGCTGCTATATTTGAAAACTGTTACACTGTATGTGTATTTTGTAAACTTTAAATTGTGTTATTTCTACTTCGATCCTTAATATATGTATGCATGCTTCTTAATTAATATTTGGCTCTTTACTTGCTGTAAAAAATGTCAATTTCCCCTCTGTGGGACGAATAGCGGTATTCAGATTATTCTGATTATCATCATGTGGATGGAAGAGATTCTGCAGATCCCCAGGACAATAAAAGGAAGAAGGGCAATTGTATTTCCATGGGAAAAAAAAACATCAGATCTTGGAAAGAAGAATCTCTTTCAGGTTGAATAGTGTGTGCAAAAGTTTCTAACTGACGACAGAGTCAGCAACATCAGGAAAGATGCGTTGATCTCATCTGTTTAGCTTGGAGAAGCACAGGGAGGGAGCTGAAGGGGGAAAACGGTCTGATTTCTGGTGGTAGCTTCCCTCAAACTCCTCAAACAAACATCTGCACGCTGCTTCCCGCTCAGGGTGATGTAGACAGTGTGTTTGTTTTTCTCTGTCAACTCGGTTCTGGGAAAGAAAAGACACTGTGGAAATCCTCACAGAAAAAAATGAGAAGGAAGACGAACATGGAGCAGAAGCTGAGGTCATGGATCACGGGACATTTGTTTTATAATTTGACAGGATTTTGTGTCTTTGACTTTTGCTTTCAATCTACTAATAGAGCTGTAATTCCATTAGAATTTACTGAATGTTTTTCAACAAATTCTATAAATCAGCGAGAGCAGCTGCTATTCAAAAGGAGAGTTGGTTGAAACAGACGTAGCTTTAGAAAAACAAGTTATGACGTATCTAATTGAACTTTTAAGTGTTTATTTACACTTTTTATTAATTATGTACTTTCATGTCTTCAACATTTTAAAGAAAAATTGCTTTTTCATGTTTTTTTAAATGAATATTCGTCCCTATTTTTTTTACATTTTTTGAACAAAATGGGTTTTTATGTTGTTTTGTACTGCATGCATGTATTGAGAGTTTACCTGCAAGAACATATCCCTTTGTCTATAAAATGAACTTGACCTGCCTTCTTTTGCAAGTGCAATGAAAATAGAAATTAAAGTATCTTGGCTCGACTCAATTTCAAATCCTGTCAATGTTGGCCAAACTTTCTCAGTGTCTTCGATCTCTATCACAATCAAAATTAAACTTATTTCTCTCAAAATGTAATTCTCAGTTTGCCCGCGCCCTTCTGACAGGATGCTTATTGTTACACCACCCTATACAGCAGTTGTTGTTGGAGCGCCATGCGTTTGTCCATCCAAAGCCACGCCTGAAAACCGCCAGAACATGTGGACATTGCATGGGATAAAACCCCTTTCCCTGCATGCCACGTCTCTCATCATCACCCCCAATTTCAAAATCATGGTGGTATTTTCTCAAACTCCCGGCTGATCCACGGCTGGCGGGCTGCGGACGAAATACAATAACTGAGGCTGAGTTGTCATCAGGGCTGTCAGAGGAAGACTGTGAAGGACAAGCTTTTGTAAACTGTTAGCTCAGCCTGTGATTACTATGTAGACATTTATTGTTACACCAAACACAGCATGGCTCTGGCAGGGTGAGGGTGTGGGTGTCCGGGTTATTTTGTCCCGAGCCAGTGTTGAAGTTTGGGGTTGATGACACTTCATATCCAAGGTGCTTCATCGGGTGTGTTGCTTAAGGGACCTCTTGCTAATTAAAAACAGCCGTGTCTGAATAAGACCAATAAAATAAATACATATTTGAAAGGGGCCCTGTTATGCTTTTTGAGGTTTTCCCTCGATTAGACTCCTTTGTTTACTTCTGTAACATAATGACATCACTATGTAACACTCACACTTATTTTGGCTAGCGCTCCAACACACAGTACGTGATAGGCTAAGAGGCGGCACATCTCTAAGCGGGTGATCAATAACAGCAGAGACGGCCAGCTAACCAATCAGAGCAGACTGGGCTCTGGTGTTCAGGCAGACGGTGAAAAGAGGTGCTGCAGCACAGTAGAGACACTAAATACTAATATGAACCTTGCGATTAGAATAATAGGGCAACTCTAACATCATTGATTTAAAAAATAAATAAATGTATCTTTAGGTTTGTCTGTGGCAATGTCTGTAAAAAAAGAATGCTGCAATCTCTGGCCTGTGATCCAAAATCACCTGTAGTTTTTTACTGTAGGCCACCATTGACAACAGAACAAAAGATCATTTCCCTTCAACCAAAGAAGCAATTATCCTAAAACAAATCCTCTGAAGAAGTTAAGACGAAATGTCCTCAGTCTTAATGTCCAAAACCCAATTTAATCTTCACAGAAATAGCAGAAGTTTAAGATTAAACACACTTGCCAAGACAAGTAAACATACACCAGTAAAGGGAATCTTAACATATGGAGGTAACTGCTGGTAAACACACAAAAAAGAAATCTTGAAATAATATCAGCAGTATTAATATGGACACTCGTTCACACACAGAAAAGGAAACCACTGCTCCACTATTACAAGGAGGAGGTTAGTTCAACAAATAGTGATTCATACTTTCCCAATTTTGTAATAACGAACCTTTGTATTACGTGATTAAATAGAAACACACACAGCCGTCCTCCCACTGTCCCATGGTTACTTTGGCATCAATGGATCCCCTCTCTGTCCGAGCCAGGATCCTCTTGCAGACATCTGGGCGATGTTTTTATAGTCGAGGTGACCTCGCTGCAGCTTATAAACACTGCAAACTGTTTCACACCTCCGCCCGCTCACTGACAGGACACACACACAAAGAGAAAAGACTGAATGTGCGGTTGTGAATATAAATAAATATATTATACAAGATATATAATATTTTTGTCTTTGTTCTCTCACTTTAAAGTCCCAAAATAAATCATGTGATAAGATTACATGACAAACCATAGAAAAATATATTAGAATTCTAGATTGAACTGGGAACACACAACACCATTTCATTTATAAAATGATTGGTAACAAAAGATCTTAACCCAGTTTGTAATATTGCAAATGCAAAAGGTTTGTATCAGTAGACCATGGGCTCACTCACCATTATATAACCTCAAGATTGGTTTGTTGAGTTAAGGCTGGTTTCAGTTTAAAGATATGCTGAAGATTGGGTATATGTATAGTGCCTCTCATTCATGCTAGGAAACTTTCTGCAGGGCACCACTGCTGCTGGTTCCTTTCTTTAAAAATCATTATAACCCTTCCCCTTTACACTGTAAAGATGTAATGAACACAGGAACAAGCAATGGAGTAAATATCAGCACTGAAGTATTGTTTTTTTATTTGCACTGTGTCAGCAAATGATTCGGTCCTCCATCAAACATCTATTTTTTGTGTGGTTTTATCCTGAACTTTAAAAATCTGCTTTACTACACGTTGAATTACCTTTAACACATTCTTAATATTGATTCTCCCACTGCCCCTGGACCATTTAAAGGTGGGGTATGTAATTTATTTCAGGAACGCTTTTTGTTATATTCCATGGAATGCTCTTAACATCTCGATATCCCGAATGAATATATTAAATGCTTTGACAATAAATTCATTAAAATCATCTGTGGAAGCCGTAGTACTGTAAAAAGCACGACCAATCATCTGAGCCGGCCCGGCTAAAATAACTGGATGGCCTACCTGCCTGTCAGCCTTCCATCTGTGCACAAACTTATCTCGTGCCCTCATTGGTCATGTGCGCGTTCGTGTGTGTTGGAGGAGGGGCTCTGTAAGGAAGGGGCAGATTCTTTCCGGTTGTGTATTTTCAAATTCTAGCGCACTCGTGCTGGTTTCTCCATTCTTACCCACCCTACCTTAAAGGTGGGGTTGACTTTTGAGAAAAATCCGTTTAGCCGGGCCGGGTAAACGGATTGGTTGTAGTTTTTACAGTATTACGGGTTCAACAGATGACATTTTTTTATGGATTTTTTGTCAAAGCACTTCAGATATTCATTGCTATCGGGATGTTAAGAGCATTCCATGGAATATAACAAAAAGTGTATCTCGAGCCGGTTTCTCAAACTTACCTACCCCACCTTTAAGGCAATACTCTCAAACAATTTCTCCTCAGTGTGCATTAATTTTTACTTAGTATGTTTATTTCTTTAGCTTGAGAAAGGAGCAACACAACAATTATATATCATAGTACAGCGGTTAAGCCCTCAAATCAAGGGAAATTGTGCACTAGACCATTTCCACAGACTACCTGCAATACCACCGCGGACCACTGGTTGAAAACCCCCTGCTCTAAAGCTTCAGTAGCCTACTTATTCGAGGGGTTGTTGCTAGACAACATGGTGAGAAGTATTCAGAAATGCCACTTCTGACACTTCGGACATTTCTAACAGGTAAAAAGATTGACTATGAACAAACAATATTATTAAAAACAATATTAATATTAATATATGCCTTTGAATGCGAATGTATTGAATTTGACTGTAGCCAGGAAGGAGTTTTCCTTGCTAGCTAGCAAGGAAAACTCCTAGCTAGCTAGCTAGCTAGCGTGATCAAAATAATTATCCTAGCTTAAGTAGAAGACAGTCTGGAACATTTCTGTTTGAGCTGAGTAGTTTAATGATTGTATTGTATGAGTATTTTCTAGAGATGTCAACTTGGTTATTATGTCAAATTTGGGTAACATTTTACCTGTCATAACAGTAACAAAACACAGTCACGGACATGTCACGAACATGTCATAAACATTATGTCAATGTCATATATATATGACACATATATGTCATATCATTGTCATTAAGTGTCATTTGGTTTAACCTAACCCTACAAAAACCGAATGACACAATGACAACAGTGTTTAATACAATGTTAAATTGTTATCTTTTCAGATTCCCACGTCTTGCTGGAATTTTAACCCTCACCATGTCAAAGCGTCACAGCTTGATGGTCCCTACCCAGCCCTCGTTATCCAAGCAATCCAAGCCACCCCCCAGCACTAACTGGGACATTTGTGTCCTCTGTCAAGTCAAAACAGATGAACCTTTACAGTGTCCTCTCAGAAACAAATATAAACAGTCTGTTGGTAGTGGCTATGTATCCCTCACAGAAGACCTTCTCCGGTTCCATACCCTTCAGCATATGCCAATGGACCTCAACCTGGAGCGATTAGATGATGGAGATGGCATAGAATCCACTTTGAAGAGACACAAGGCAGAGTGGCACAAGAGATGTCGGCTAAAATTCAACAAAAAAGCATATGATGAGCTAAGTCGGGGGAAATTAACTACAGCACAACAACAAAGTACCTCATCTGTACACACGCGATCTGCCCACAGCCATTCACAGTCCACAGAACCTACTTGCTTCTTTTGCAATGAGCCTGCTGCAGGTTCCTCAGGTTTGCATAATGCATCAACCTACAACATTGACAGAAATGTGAGGAAGTGTGCCCTTGAGCTTGAGGACACTGCTCTGTTGGCCAAGCTCGCAGAGGGTGACATGATTGCCATTGAGGCCAAGTACCATCATCGCTGTCTGTCTTCATTGTACAACAAAGCCAGGCAGGCTGCATCTAAACACAATGATGGAGATGATACTTGCCTACATGGCATAGCCTTTGCACAGTTAGTGGCATATCTGGAAGACAAGAACAGTGATGAGAACACTTCCCCTGTCTTGAAATTGACTGACATCGCTCAGTTGTACAAGACCAGGCTGGAACAACTTGGTCTGACTGTAGATAAACGGATTCACACCACCAGACTGAAAGAACGACTGCTTTCTGAGCTTCCACATCTGAGGGCACATTCACAAGGAAGAGACACACTTCTGAGTTTTGAGAATGACATTGGACCAGCTCTCATGATAGCCTGTCAAACTGACAGTGATGCCATGCACTTAATGCGAGCAGCACAAGTAGTGCGCAAAGAAATCTTTGGTTCGTCTTTCTCTTTTGACGGATCATTCCAAGAAAACTGCCAGCAGAGGGCTGTGCCACCATCTCTCTTGGCTCTCGTCAACATGGTACTTGATGGTACAAACATTAAGCATCAGACCACCACAAAACCTGCCCTAACAATCTCCCAATTGATGGTCTTTAACAGTAAGAAGCAGGCACGGAACATGGATTCACCAAGCTCAGCACGTACAAGGCACACCCGAGAAACTCCACTCCCTCTATATCTGTCCCTCAAGATCCATGCAGTTACACGAAGTAGGGGGTTAGTTGACACACTGTTCAACCTGGGATTGTGTGTTTCCTCTGACAGGCTGCTGCAAGTCACATCAAAACATTGCCAATGGTGTCTGCCAGCAATTTAGGATGGAAGATGTTGTGTGCCCACCAAAGTTGCGTAATGGACTGTTCACAACAGGAGCTGTGGACAATATAGACCATAACCCAAGTTCTGCAACAGCCAAAGATTCCTTCCACGGCACTGGAATCTCACTAATGCAGCATCCATCACACACACAAAGCGGAACTGATCGTGGTGTACTAGTGATTAGTCAAGATGGCTCTTCCACCAAGTCAGTGAAACCTCTGCCAACATCATACACAGTCGTGCCACCAGCTTCCCTCCACAAAAAGGAATTTAGTGTGCCACCTGTACAAGGTCCTGTGAGACCCTCCACCCTCCTAGTTTCTACAGCCGCCACAGAGGATGAATATGCATGGCTCAGAAAAGACATGACAGCTGTTGAAACGTCAGCCATTGATGGCATGATATCGTGGTCTGCCTACCATGCCTGTGTTCACCATGCCGTCATCCCTCCTGCAGCAATCAATGCATTATTACCTCTCTTTCTTGACAATGCACATTCAGTAGCAATGATTCGGCACTCTATGGAAATCGTAAAAAGAGCAATTCAACATGTGAACCCTGGTCAGATTCCTGTCATTGCTGCTGACCAACCACTGTATGCTCTCGCTAAACAAGTACAGTGGACCTGGCCAGACACTTATGGAGAAGATCACTTTGTGATCATGTTTGGTGGTCTACACATCGAAATGGCTATGTTGAAGTTGCTGGGAGACTGGCTAGAAGACAGTGGCTGGACCAATGCTCTGGTCCAGGCTGATATTGCAAGTTCTGGAACAGCAAATTCCTTCATACATGCCAAACATGTCACCAAGACCCGCCATGCACACCAGGTCACAGCTGCAAGCCTCTATACACTACTGCAACGAGCATACAATGAAAATTGCATATCTGATGATACAGATGCCATGCCACCTGACAGTCTATCTTTTGAGGAGTGGTGCATACAACAAGCAAAGGCTAGTGTTCACTTTGACTACTGGCATAAGACCCTGTCATTGCAGCTTCTCGTTTTGCGGTACATGAGGTCCATTCGTGAAGGCAACTTCCAGCTGTACGTGGAATCCCTAACACAGATCATGCCCTGGATGTTCGCCCTGGATCACACACACTACAGCAGATGGCTTCCCGTACACATCCGTGATATGATGACTCTTGCGGACAGACAACCAGATGTCCTGGCAGAATTCAAGTCTGGACATTTCGTGGTGCACAAAACCAGCAACCAGTTCTCTGCCATGGCACTTGACCAGTGCCATGAACAGAACAATGCCATGGTCAAAGGTTCTGGTGGGGCTATCGGACTGACTGGCAATCCAGAAGCACTCAGACGCTGGATGGTAGCAGGACCAGAAATCGCCAGGATCACTAAAGAGTTTGAAGAACAGGCAACACACCAACAGCATGGACCCAGTGACTCTAGACACCATGACCAGCAACCTGGAGTGCAAGCCACATTCCTGAAGGAGGTTAAGGCACTTGTCACGGTGCTGGAAGAGATGGGGAATCCATTTCTAGAACACAGCCAAGATCTTTTAGTCATTGACACAAGAGACATCGTTGATACCCAAGTTGCTGATACTGTAAGAAGGATTTATACCATTGGTGAGGAGCAGTACACCGAGTTTGTGACCCAAAGGCTGGAAAGGTGTACAACACCTTTCACACACCTTCTTCCAAAAAAAAAGTTGCCACTATTCAGCAGACCACCTGTGAAGGTCAAATCAAAAGAGAAAGCACAACTCGCTGCACTGAAGAGTGACTGTGGTCTTTTTTCAAGGCTGTACATCTCATGTCAAACACGAGATGGAGACATCAACCACTTCTTTTCCCACGAAAACCAGGCACCACCTCCAGCTCTGTCAAGTGGAGGAAAACTTCGGTTCGGGGTTAAAGCAGATCTGCTTCGCTGCCTGGAGTCAAATCTGCTTGAAATCAAGAGTGTTCCTAAGACTGATGCAGTAATTCTAGATGGTGCAGCTGTGGTTCAAATGCTGAATCCAAAGTTATCAAGAACATTTCAAGAGTATGGAGAAACAGTGTTCATACCATACATCTCTGCTCAACTAGAGGTAAGCATCCGTGTTGACCTTGTCTGGGATGTATACCTATCTGCCAGCCTGAAAGCTTCAACAAGACAGAAGAGGGGAAATGGCAAGAGGAAAAGGGTGGCTCCCCTTACTGTGATGCCCAAGAACTGGAAAGACTTCCTTCGATGTGATGAAAACAAAACAGAGTTATTTTCCTTCCTGGCCCGAGAAGCCGTAAGTCTGCCAGTAGCACAGGGCAAGGAACTGTATGCAACAGATGGAACTGGAGTCCTCTGCTCTCCTGCCGATTCATGTGTGACCTGCCTTGCCCCATGTTCACAAGAAGAGGCAGACACCCGGCTACTTCTGCATGTGGCAGACGCTGTGCATAAAGGTTGTAAGAAGGTGACCATACGTACCGTTGATACAGATGTGGTGGTGTTGACAGTGGCTTGTTTTAGCAAAATAGCTCCCGATGAACTGTGGGTTTCCTTTGGTGTTGGGTCGAGTTTCCGGTTTATCGCTATTCATGAAATGGTTGCCACAATGACTCCTATCCAATGCCTGACTCTCCCTGTCTTTCACGCTTTCACTGGATGTGACACCGTGTCTGCATTTGCTGGCCGTGGAAAGAAGATTGCCTGGGAGAGATGGAAGTCTTTCCCAGAGGTCAGTGATGCTTTCCAGGAACTCCTGTGCATGCCAAGTGAGGTCAGTGAAGATTCCATGTTACTGCTGGAAAGATTCGTGGTGCTCATGTATGACCGAACGAGTGAGTGCATGGAAGTGAATGATGCCAGGAAACAGCTTTTCTCCCAGAAGTCCAGGAGTTTAGAAAACATCCCTCCAACCCAGGCTGCCCTCAAACAGCACATCAAGCGTACTTGCTTTCAGGCTAACGTTTGGAACCAGTCACTGGTCCTGGACCCAGAGATGCCAGAGCCATCTGATTGGGGCTGGACAAAAGAAACCACTGGGTGGCAGCCACTCTGGACAACTCTCCCTGAAGCAGCAAAGTCTTGCCATGAGCTGATCCGCTGTAACTGTCAGAAAGGGTGCACTGGACGGTGCTCATGTGTCAAAGCTGCACTTAAGTGTACAGATCTCTGCTTCTGTTCTGGGGACTGTTAAGATTTTTGATCACTACCAATATGTGATCCTGACATGAAAGGACTGTGGTGTTGTTAACCACTTCTCCGTCCCTTGATGATGATTAAAAAGTTAAATAATAAATCAGTTAAAAAATTACTTATTATTTCAATGACTGTTGTTATTGGCATTGTTATTATTGTTATTGACATCATTATTAACCTTATCATTACTGTTATTATTTTGAAAATAAACTACCTTTTTGCATCGTTCACCACCCTATGTTTGCATTATTTGACCTCCACATTGATCTAAATGCATTTTCTTGAATTCTATTGGTCTCAAAGGTATCACCAACAGAATGGGCACCCTAAAATGTGTGGGAAATGACACCTTAAGTGTTTTTCTACAGTGTTTGGTTCCAAAGTGAGGCATTTTTGAGTATTATTGGCGGCCATCTTGGATTTGACCTCTCCAGGGCCTCAGAGGTCAAATCTGACTTCCCTCCACATCTGAAAATAAACCTCATGGTATAAACTAACTATGGTAGAAGTTTCATGTTTCTTTCAAAAAGTGCACAATTTCATGGTTATCCGCTCTACTATCAGGCTTGAATCAAGGATTTAAAGAATGATTAAATCATAATATTCTAAACGTTTTAATTTATATACATTTACATTATTTAACCGTGATTTCAGATAAATGGTGCTCAACTCATGAAGCTTCATACACCATGCCAAGGGTAAAATATCATCAATAATGTATATCAAGCTAATCTAGATGTATGTCTTTGTGCAGAAGGAATGGTATACTCTGAAAGCCTGACGTATACATTTTGTCTATTATACTGTGTGTGTTCCGTGCACGTGTGTGTGTGTGTGTGTGTGTGTGTGCGTGCGTGCGTGCGTGCGTGCGTGCGTGTGTGCGTGTGTGTGTGTGTGTGTGTGTGTGTGTGTGTGTGTGTGTGTGTGTGTGTGTGTGTGTGTGTGTGTGTGTTTGGTGGGGGGAGGAATTAATTTACGGGCCAACTGGCTCCCTGCGGTGCTGTGACATGTTTATCACGCGGCAGAAACACACGCTGTCAATGATCACCCGTTTTTTGAGTATCATTTATCTCAACATTAGCCTCCATTAGTATTCTCTGCAAGTCAATTCAATTAGCGCTCTCCAGGGGCCTCGGGGCCACAACACCACATCAGTCAGGAGGGAGCGGCTGTCGCAACATGGGTGTGTGTGTGTGTGTGTGTGTGTGTGTGTGTGTGTGTGTGTGTGTGTGTGTGTGTGTGTGTGTGTGTGTGTGTGAGTGTGTGTGTGTGTGTGTGTGTGTGTGTGTGTGTGTGTGTGTGTGTGTGTGTGTGTGTGTGTGTGTGTGTGTGTGTGTGTGTGTGTGTGTGTGTGTGTGTGTGTGTGTGTGTGTGTGTGTGTGTGTGTGTGTGTGTATTTTAGTCATCTTAGAGGTTAAAAGGAGGCATAATGTATTTTGTCTTTTTTCTTAGGGGGTAATTACAGGTTAAAGCTTTTTCTAAAATTATTTCAAATATAACTTTTAAAAATAAATGTCACCCTTTTCTTTCACACAAACTTTTTTGTAGTTAGATGTTGGAGAAAAGGTCTGTGGTTAACACAAGCTGAAGAGATTTTGACTGGGACAAAAATACATCGGCACATTTTTCACTCGGCGGATGCTAAGAAGACAAATACTGAACATCATCCACCTTTAGCTTAGCGGTGGTGACATGAAGTCATGAGACCGTGATGTCATTTCTTTATAGCCTAACATTAGCCTTTTTACTTTAGCCGATTGCATATACGCTTCATAAATCACCAAGTGGTGTTTAACAAAATAAGGTATCTAAGACGTGTCCCGGCCACAATATTCTAATAATATATATCCAACGGAAAAATCCCATTGGTTTTTGACAAGGGAGTGATGCTGACTTCCGGGTTGGCCTCCAAAAATACCTCCTCACTGCACCACTCTATTGTGAAAGAGAAACAAAGCCAGATTTTGTGTTGGATTGTTGCCATTTATGTATCTCTATGTGTGTGTGAACCTTGATATTAGGTGATTGTTTTACTCTCAGATGTTTTTGTTCCAGCAGGTGCTGTAGCTCTAACACTTGTGTTTTATCCCCCTCAGGTCATCTTCATGGCAACACCTGTTTGAGGTGGAGAGTGCGATGGCCTTGGCCTCGTCTTAATCCTGGTAACACAGCTGCCTGGATTACCGGAGCACCTTGACCTCGAGCGTTTGAATCCCTCGCTTCCCGGGACAAAGCTGTCGGCTGGTTCACCTGCAGCTCGGCTGATGGAGAGATAAAGTGAGGAGGAGACGTCAGAGCTGAGCACACTCTGATACACATCAGGGCCTCGTTTCACTCAACCAAAGCTGCTGCTGGCTCAGCACAGTGTATGGTGGATTTGTGTCTTTCTTTCTTTAAAGGGGCCATATTGTGCTCATTTTCAGGTTCATATCAGTATGTAGTGTCTCTCCTGTGACATGTCTCCATGCTCTAATGTTCAAAAAGCTCTTTATTTCTCTCATGCCTGTGCTGCAGCACCTTTTTTCACCCTCTGTCCAGAGCCCAGTCTGCTCTGATTGGTTAGCTGGATGGCTCCGTTGTGATTGGTCAACCACTTAGAGATGTCCCGCCCCTTAGCCTATCACGTACAATGGGATTTTAGTCTTTGCAGACCATTTACATGCACTAGAACCGATACAACACACTACAGGAAAGGGAAAACATTTTTTTTTAAAAAGCATAATAGGACGTCTTAATAGTTTGTTAAAGGTCCCATGTCATGGCCATTTCTACTGATCATAATTCCATTGTTCAGGTCTACTAAAATAGATTTATATTGTGCAATTTTCCAAACTCACATTGGTTTCTCATACAGCATCTCTGTATAGTATGTGTAATCACTCTCTGTCCTAAATGGCTTGTTGGAGCTCCTGCCCCCCCTCTCCCTGTGAGACCAGTGGCCGTCTGCGAGACAGCGAGACACAGCGAAACCCAGCCTGAAACCAGCCCGAATACACACCCGCAGCCTGGCTGGGAGTTTGTGTGTGTGCTCACACACCGACTAACAGCCAATTCCTAAATATCTAGTATATTCAGATTATATATAATATATAGTCTGAAATCTAAAATGATGACTTTACCCTGGTGGAAATGTATCATAATTTCCCTTAAATTTAACTTATATCAAGATAGAAAAAAAGGCAAAACATTGACAAATTATGTTGATTTGGTCCTTTTTAGTCCTAGGCTTAAAAAAAAATATATATATTTGATGTCCAAAACAAACGATGACTCTGTTTCTACTGGTGGGTATATTGAACATTTACAAACACATCAAAGCAACCATTTATAAAAAGTAAAGATTTGGGGATTTGTGATATTTCGTAAAGTTCTTAAAAGGACTGTATGGTAGCAATAAAGATTAAACGCTGGGAAAAGAGGCAAAGGGCAAGCGAGAGGCCAAGTGTTGGGTTGAGAGAGAGGACATGATTGGCTTAAGTCAGTTCAGAGAGATTGTTTCCTTTGGCCCTGTGCTGCCATTTCCTGCCCTGGGCTCAATTCTTCCATATGATTAGTCCGATGTGCAGAGCATGCAGTCATATGACGGGCTTTGCTTCCAGGACAAATGGAGCGGAGCAGCAACAGAGTCGAACACAGCAAGGATAATCTGCAGCGGAGGGACGACTCTCAGGTGACGATGGTGACACTGTTTGTTTGAGGGAACAGCCTTTTGTACAACTGCTTTTGTTTCTCAAAACTCACATCCTTACACACACTTTCAGCAAACCAACACACAAGCCCTTGAACCTATGCACTGCAACCCTACAATGATCGAGGTTATTCCAGGAGAAGCAGGCCCAGCTCCAGGATGAAATGACTGAGGGGGCTGTTAAAAAATCAGAGGGGGCGATTTTTTTTTCACAACAACGAAAAATACTGGCAATGTAATGAATTGACACACCAAGCTTTTTTCCTTCTCACTGCTCTACAATCTCTTTGCTTCTTTATTTGTTATTCTGGATTTACCCCTCTCGTTCTGTTCTTTTCCTCTGATCTTTAATAACAGATAGTACATTATTAGATGGCCGAACTTTGTTTAACAGACTAACATTGATTTCCTCAATTTATAAATGGACAGGCTCTGTAATTATACCATAACCTTTTCTCCTCTATCCCTTAACTCGTCTTCCTATACAGATTTACTTACCTCTAGTCAAGTCAGGATAAAATAAACATTAATCTGGTTGATTTTTTATTTTCAGGATTGAATGTTCAAATCAAGGCCTAAAACCTGGCATTTCATAAGAAAGTGACTAATATATAAACCAAATGTAATATTGGATCAAATACTACACCAAATGGACCGACACAGATTAAAAATAAAAATAAAGTCCCCTGGTTTGTCTCTAGAGTCTAACTACCATGAGAAAAATCAAATCAATGTTCCAAAATCCGTCACGAGATGTCGCTCATTGTACCAATATGGTTGATATAATACATAACATATTATTATTCTAGTAAAAGGGCTCGCTTTGGCAAAAACCTGATCCATATAGCCCTAAATAATAACAAGTAACCATCACGTGTGGTGCTATCTGTAGTTGTTTGTCTTATTTTTTGTTGATGTCAAACAACATGGATTTCAAGTCAATATACGAAAGTAAATCAAGAAATTAAGCAAACAAGCTGATCTTCAAGTTCCTCAAAAACACTGGTCTGAGGATAAGGATTTAATATGAACATTTAATAAATCAACAGTAGGTGGCGGTATATGCTCCAAGGGGAAGCGATTCGCCAATAAAGACAAAAGAAGAAGAAGAAGAAGAAGAAGTAGTAGAAGAAGAAATAGGCTAACACTACAAACAGGCAAAACACTGTTACTCTGTTTTTACTGACATGTAACATTTGATTTCACCTTGCTCTATTTTTTTTAACGCACGTTCAAAAACGGGAACATTTTCGGGAGTTTCAATCGGGTACCAGCCAACGAAAACGGGGACTCTGCCCGGAAACGGGGACGTTTTGGTCACCCATCCGACTGTGTTTACAGCTAAGCACACACGCTAACATTAAGACTAGCTCACTTGGAGTTGAGGCTTTTTTACACGTTGCTTGACTGCCTGCCCACATATCTGATCTAAACATAGTAATAGTACTTTTTGATGGATGAATGATGCTCAAAGTGAGGGGGCAAATAATACAACTGAGGGGGCAATGCCCCCTTTTGCCCCCTCGTGGCGCCGGGCCCGAGGAGAAGCTATGCGAGAACCAGTCGTCCGAATCATTTGGACCGGATAAAATAATTTACCCTGCCAACTTCCTAGAATTAAGTTTATGTAATGTCCAATTGAGTTCATGTGTGAATAGAGCAGCTCAAAGAGGGCGTGTTGATTACGTTTCTATTGCGGCTGGTCTGCAACCAGAAGACAACAAAAGTCCCTTACACACCAAGCCGATTTCGGCCGTCGATAGATGTCGATAGATGTCGGGCCGTCGATGAGCGTTGTGTCGCCCTACTCAGATTGGTGTGTCTTGGTTTGTCCTGCACCGTTGTGTCTTTTCGGCCATGCCGCTACCTTCCGCCGCGAGGCTGTCGGCTAAAGGCCGTCGGCCAAAGAAGTCACTCTGATTGGCTGTTCAGCTTAGCGAATCAGTGCATGAGAAGTGAAACGGAAGTGAGGGACCCAAACAAACTATTAAGAAGGCAAATCTGAGATTTCATTTAACTCCAGCTCTCGACACAGGTTGGGGAAAGCCCCATGAGCTTCTCGCTGTAGAGTGAAAATGGAACGCACATGCTATTTGTTGTTTGTTTATATCACGCAGTCTGTTCTTCTTCTCTCGGTTATCACGCAGTCTGTCTTCCGGTTGTTGTCTCTTTTGAATGACGAATACACACTACCGCCGCCTGCCGGTAATGAGAGTTATTGCCCCTCACACATGCGCAGTTCGTACGTGCTCCTTGGCCGTCGGCTGAAGTCTTTGCGGTGTGTTCCAGGCCAAGACGCAGGAGACGTGAGGCGACGTTCCGTCGGGACGTGTTCTTTGGTGTCAGTTTGGTGTGTAAGGACCATTAAACAAACATCCACCAGTGTAGAAGAGGGGTCATTAACAAGAAGAAGGACACTCCTGTTGTTTGCTTCATTTGTGTTATAGAAACTCCAGACCCTAACCCTATCACTATTTAAGCACTTCCAGTCTCTAACCCTTAACAAATACAACCTAAAATATAGTCCAACCCATCAACTATGCCAAAAAGATTTGTATAAAATGTAGCTACTTTCATCAAAAATGTCATCACTCTCTAACTGGTCTTCACATAGAAAGACAGACAAGAGCACAGTCCCAAACACACACACACACACACACACACACACACACACACACACACACACACACACACACACACACACACACACACACACACACACACACACACTCACACAAATCCAGCCCTAACCAGCCCTGAGTAGGGACTATGTAATATAATTAGCCCAAATCAGTGACCTCCTTTTCAGACCCTACACAATGCAAGAGAGGCCCTGCGCTCCCTCAGCAACCTCCCAACACACACACACACACACACACACACACACACACACACACACACACACACACACACACACACACACACACACACACACACACACACACACACACACACACACACTCCTTTGCCAACGCCACCACTAACCTACACAGCTGTGACTCCCTGACTAATGGACACTGACAAACACAGAGAAAGGGAAATACACACAGTGTGTTTGAGTATGAATAATAGAGGGGGTGATGTTGATCTGCAGCCTGTGGAAAGGTTTATTTTGGACCAACACGTTGGAAAGCATTGAATTATGGTACTTCTGAATTGTTGTGCTTGATCTTAACATTTGTTTTTATCTCTGCTATGTCCACAAGTTAAAAGTGATGTTACATTTGGATGGAAACTTGACTAATGTTCAACGGCCGTGCACTTTAAAATCTTTTCAAATGAATAAAGTTAGAAAATGAGAATAAAAATAATATGAAAGAGTGAAAGGCAAATGTAAAAATGATCAAGCATATCAATTACAAATACAGCAGTTGTGCAAAGTTAAACGTGCAACAGTTTCTCACTTTTACCTGCTTTGATAATATCGACGAATAATATCCGTAATTGGTGAATGTACTGTAGTATTTTTTACTTTTCCTCAGTAGAGGATATGACTGGAGTTCTTATCCATTCCTATATTTCCCATATCTCTCTTTCTCTTTCCACCTAAACTCATTACCACAGCGGTTTTGACTAATCCTCTTACTGTTACAGACTGATCAAGTATTGGGGAAGCAATCTGGAAAGCCAATTGCTTTAATTAAGGTGAAGAGTTCCTGACCATATACACCACACGCACAAGTAGTGTGTGTGTACATGTGTGAGTGTGTGTGTGAGTCCACGGCTGTGACTTACACCCTCAGCGAGGTTCTTCTGTCATTTGTCAACACCCTGACGGTTTAATCTTTCCTGCCTGTGCAAGTATTAAAAGATTATGAGCGTTCTGCATGGCTTCATGCATGCCGCATAAGGGGCTGTTTCTCCCCGGGCCCCTCACTTCATTCTCAGAGAGGGGGGGCAGAGGCCAACGGGGGCATGGAGAGGCAGAGGAGGTGGTGTTGGTGATTTGGGACCAGAGGGCAGAGGTGGGAGGAGTACTCAGATCTTGTAATTGTAATTAAGTCAAAGTAGAAGTACGTGGTAAGAATGTTCTGTTACAAAATCAAAATGACAATGATAATGGGGCCAATTTACAACTCAAAATTGACAGTCAATGTTTTTATACCAGGTTTTTTATTCATAGCTGAACCATGAGTTTGCCACCCGAAATGACAACTGTTGCTACTCTGGCTAGCTAGATAAATAGGCTAACGTTGACTGGGAATTGGTTGAAAATGCTGTTTTGAGTTGACTCGTTTAACTCCAGTTGACTTGTTTTGAGAAGACTTCTTCAATGTAATCTTTCCAACGAACATAGATAACATTGTGCTGAAAGACATACAAATACAAGGGGCTTTGTTGTTCTTGTATTGTTGTGTAGAGATATTTCATTGTGGAATATAAGAATGATAAAGACTAATGAACTGTGTGGCTAGATTTATGGTTTACTGGGTCTGGGGTTTCCTCCAGAAGGAAACTACAATTTGTGTTGGATGTTATAATTTCTACAGCTAATGGGTGTTTTTGCTACTTGCACGTTAACAGATATTGTATTAGGCAGTTGCTGAAAATACTGTAATTAATATTCGGAAGACTGTCCCCACTGTTGACATCACAAAAGAAAAGGCATGGACCATGGTAACCTGTAACTGTACTAACTTGACTGACACATGTTGCTATACATTTAGAGCATCTACAAACACAAGTGTATGTTTTATTCATAACAGTTAGCAACAGTTCACATCAATTCAATTCAATATGTTATTCACAAACATATCAGGTACAATCATTGGACAGAATGGAGATATGTGAAATGGGAAACCATGAAAAGCTATCCGAAGATCGAGGAAAGGTTCCAAGACACCAAAAAGAAAGTATATTATACTAACATGTCGAGAATTGTAGAGTTCATGTATTTTACAGAAACAACAAACCCAGTCTCACAAAAAAACGTGTAATAACTAAGTTGGTCCACAACGTAGGACGTAGTATTTCTACAAAAACGCCTCTAAAATTGTAAGATCCCTACGTTTTTTTTCACCATTCATTCCAATGGCTGGCGTCTATGTCACGTGATCTTCACATTTCTCCCTGCAGAAAAAACAAACATGGCCGAACTTCGTTTTATTCTCGGTGTAAAATGCCTATTTTAAAGTTAGTTTGGACATTAAAATGCGTTTTGATGTCATTTGAAGCGAGAAATATGAGTTTTTATTTCAGATTATGTGTGCAGTGGATGTACATGATCTTTAGTTTGCTAGTTATTATGAAGATTACTTCAGGAAATTGTGTCTATACAACGTTTTCATTGTTACCAAGGTGGTTGCTAGGGACGCTGCTATCGATATTATTTCTGTTATGTTTTGTAAATGGTGTTATCTTTATTGCTACCCCCTTCCCCGTCAATATCGGTCCACAGCGCAAACGTATTAGATATTTATATATACATATATGCAATATTATATAGAGCCTTGATGAGAAGGCTTCTAGACAAACATGAGGAACTGCCGCCGACACTGAAAACGTGACGTGGATCATAAATATATCAGCAATTAAACAACATCTTACATTTATTTTCATACAATACTTCTCTTTGCAGGATCAACACTAATTCGGCTGACTTTTATATTTGATCCAATTGGTAGATAGGCTGTATTTACACCATAAACGTGCACAGCTGATAGAAAGGGACACCTGGTGGTTAAAGCATGTTATTGAATTTCATTATTTTTATTATTAGATATTAATAGGATCCCTATAAAGTATATTCATTACTCGTTATTCTCTACTAATAGTTAATTAAAGACTGTATATAATGACTATTTTGCACATCCCTTTCTAGATTTCAAGATTTTCTAAGGCTTATTGACATATATACACAAACGGTGTAGTTATGCAATGAATGAAAAACTTTGTGTATACCTCCAGCAATGTTAACTAAGTTGAAGCACTTATTTTAACTGATATTATACATATGTATTATACTCTTATATAAGATGTATGTAGATAGTATAAGAAATGTGCAGAATATGACAGTTTAATGGTGGAGTATACACACATATTGATAGATGTCTTGTGATGCACCGTTGAGGAACCTGCGACCCGAGTTTTTCATCTCCGGCCTTGTCAGTTATTGAACAATCAATAAATAAAGAACACAGAATTATTAAATATGAAACACAGAATTTGTGTGATTATACTAAATGATTTACAAATAAACACCACTGCATATTTACAACTGTTACATATGCTGATGTAACGCAAATGTTTCCAACTTGGGATCAATAAAGTATATCTTATCTTAAGATGATAGATGGCTACTGCCATATTTGCAAAATGTGCCTCTGAACCTTGACAAGTGCATGTTTTAGGCTTATCAATTAACAACAGGAGGGGTCACAGACATAAGACCAGCTGTTAAATAAAGCTCTTCTGACCTTAGCTGGCATGTGGGTATTAATGCTGCCCATTATGGGCACAAGCAATTTTCACCCATTTATTAATTATATGTTTTAAATTTGAGTGTTTCCTACGTCCTAAACCTCCAGGGATGTACACAGTTTAATACTGGCAACTTCTTATTATGGGAAATATAAAAACGTCTTTTAAAACTACAACTCCCAGTAGAGACGTGCCATAGATAGAGAACATGTTGCGAAACACAATAGCCAGCATGTGTAGTTCTGGGGACGGAGTGGGGGACAGGGTCGACCCGTTAAAATCCAGTTTTGGACAGTCTGCCGTGGTTCCATCCGATTTCAAAGTGCTGTTCGGCGCTCGGCGTAACCCTCGGAGCACACTCTCCAATCACAGAGCTTGAGGACTATCACAGGGTTTGCCAAGCGAAGCGGAGAGAATACTTACTTCCGGGTGTAATATTCTGTAAAGCAAATGAGCTGCTCAGACCCTTGGTCCTGACGGACTCCAACTTGTGTTTATTAATCAAACAAATAAATAAACACAAGGATAATTATGTGTTATTGTTGAGTAAATTGAGAATTGCACAGGGGAAAATAACGTATCTATTGTGGTGATTGACATTATTTACCCACGGATCTATGGGTTAGGGTATTGTTCTACACGGACATTTTAGTGAGCCGGACTTCCTGTCTCCGCCGGTCTGTTTTTGCTAAATAAAAGTCTAGCTTGTACCTTTGATACCCCGCCTCCGACTCCCATCTCTCGGCACCACACTATGCCACAATTGCGGATTTTGTTATCTAATACGTTTTGCGCTGTGGACAAACATTGACGAGGAAGGGGGTAGCAATAAAGATAACACCATTTTACACAACATAACAGAAATAATATCGATAGCAGCGTCCCTAACAACCACCTTGGTAACAATGAAAACGTTGTATAGACACAATTTCCTGAAGTAATCTTCATAATAACTAGCAAACTAAAAATCATGTACATCCACTGCACACATAATCTGAAATAACAACTCATATTTCTCGCATCAAATGACATCAAAACGCATTTTAATGGCCAAACTAACTTTAAAATAGGCATTTTACACCGAGAATAAAACGAAGTTCGGCCATGTTTTTTTTTTCTGCAGGGAGAAATGTGAAGATCACGTGACATAGACGCCAGCCATTGGAATGAATGGTGAAAAAAAACGTAGGGATCTTACAATTTCAGAGGCGTTTTTGTAGAAATACTACGTCCTACGTTGTGGACCAACGTAGTTATTACACGTTTTTTTTTGTGAGACTGGGTTGAAACAACCCCCTAAAAAACACCTCACACTAACCAAATACCCTGATAATTTAACCAAGTTTGCTCCAAGTCTTTGGTCATTTGGTAGGAGATCTGTAGCACATGACATACATTTAAAATATATTTTGACTGTGTTTCGTCTTGAAAGGCACTCTCACAAAGCTCCCTGCCACTCTGCCCACATGTACGCTTGTCCTACAGTCAGATGTAAGGAGTGTATACTTCTTGCTGGCAGAGTGTGTGTGAGTGTGTGTTTCCATTAGCAGAGGGTCCAGGTACTGAGGCGAGGTGTAATCGTCTCTTTCAGCGCCCTGGCTGGCGTGCTGCAGTGATCTTTCAGCGGCTGGGCGTCCCGCTAACACCTCTCCGCTCACTGCAGTCCTTCAATTAGCAGTTTATTATTGCAGGGGCCTGCAGCTCTGGCCCCGGGCGATTGCAGCTACATGCCAATGCCGCTACCGACAGTCTGTGTGTGTTTGCGAGGTGCCAGAGTGCAGAGTGACTCCTTTCAGCAGCAGCCCGATGAGACATGATGTGAGCTGCTTTCAAGTATATGTGTTTCAGTACTGCAGAACTGTCAGTGTTGGTATTAGAGCCTCCCCAAGAATCCTGACACAATGAAACATGTGTTCTGCCTGTAAAAAATGTTTGGTTGTGTCGTGGAGAATTCAGTACAGCGTGGCTCCCAAATGATTCACTGTTATTGGTGTTTGACTCCTGACTGATTCCAGCATGAACACACACACACACACACACACACACACACACACACACACACACACACACACACACACACACACACACACACACACACACACACACACACACACACACACACACACACACACACACACACACACACACATAGGTGTTTAAGGCTTGTTTAACTCAGGGGATGTCCTACATGAGAAAGATATTGTATCTGAGCTTTGAGTTAAAGTCTCACAAAAATGAATGGTATCATTTGACATTTTGGGGATAAAGCTTGAATTTCTTTGAATAATAAGATTAGAAGTGTCCAATAACAATGTTCTTGTCTGATAACAGTGATGATTTTACACTTTGCAATGCATTTGTTTAATATTTTCACAAACATAACTAAGAACATGTGAAGTTAAGTGGATTGTGATGTATCTACTGTATTTATTTTAGCCCGCAAAGCAACATTTCCATTAAACAGAGCAGAACGTGACATTTTGACCTATCTTTTTGAGTTTGAAATACAGAAAAAACATATTAGTTTTTAGTTAATGAGCTGTAGAGGTCATGATAGATGTATATTGTAACTTTACCGGGAGCCAGGCCACTGTTTTTCCTGCATTAAGTATTTATGCTAGAGATAAATATTACAAATAATTTTTGCTGCACAGGTTTCACACCTTGCTGCTGCTCCGTGCGGGCTTTACGGGGTGGGAGTGGGTTAATACACACACACACACACACACACACACACACACACACACACACACACACTCACAGCCCCTCCCCCCCCCCCCCCCCCCCCCCCCCTTCGCTCTCCTCTGCTGCCAATGCGCTGCTGGTTAGATATTGTTAGGATTCCATTTGCCATTTACATTTTCTCTGCTTGACATAATTGAGGAATGGATGCTCTTATGAAAATTAAACTCGCAGTCCTCCCGGGTTACTGTAACCCTGTTAAAATGTAATGAGATTCTTTATGCGTCGTCCTGTGATTTTTTTATTAAATAGAATATCAGTATGACTAATTCCCCTGGCCCAAATGTGGACTGGGACACCGCATTATTGATAGGCCAGTGCATAAGTGGTCTCTCTTGGCCTGCCTCTAATGGCCTAATAATGCATTATACCAGTATCAGTGGGCCTGTGGCTTGCAGTGCTTATTGTCGTTATTGAAAACACCTGGGCGGACCATTCATCAAGGTTAAATCACCAGGGCCCATCCGTTCATTAGGCTGTCAGTAAACATCTTTATTTAGTTTCGGCTGCCGATACTGACAGAATGGAGGCAGGAGGAGCCCTGACGAGCAGCTGTGGCCCCCGAGCATCCAGGAAAACACACGGACATGAAGCCAGGCAGTGGAAAGGCTCCTGGCCCCGCGGTTGGACGAGTCTCCCCCTGTCAATTGGACGGATGACGGCCAACCTAATCCGTTCCCGGACTAGAGGCAGTTTTTACGATAGCCGTGCATTCGCTGTGCATATTCATCTTCTTTGATGATTGTTTTGAGTGTAAGCAGAGGGAGAGGCTGAAAAACTGTCTGAGAATTTGGAGTTTTTTTTTTTATATATGCCGTGACGGATGGTCCCCGGGCCGTATAATGAAGAAAGATGGGCCGCTGGAGGAGCCGGTGGAGAAATGATTAACCTCAATGACTCCCATCTTTACTTAAAGAACAACTTGACAAATCATCACTGCACAGGCTGAAGGCAAAAGTTTTTAATATATTCATATGGGTACTAAATAACCCTAATACAACACACACATACTGCTACACCTGCAAAGAACTATTACTGTACATTCAAATGATGAGTGACACTAAGATCATTGGTCTCATCAAAATGAGCATATTCAAGTGTAAATTCAGTTTGATGTATTATTTAGATATAGATGTATTCTGGTCAAATCTTTTAGTAACAATACAAAACCTAAACTGGATCGGCTTACTTGTATTCATAGCACAAACATGCAATTTTAATAAATCTTGATTCACAGTATCAGAGGAAAAGATATTCATATATAGATTACATTTAAACCTTAAATGGTTTCTGTATCTTGTGGTATAAAGTCATTTCACAGGCTGTGTCGATGTGTAACATGGGTGTAGTATAATTGTAAAATCTTTGTGAAATTGGTGTAATAACGGAGTACAATAAGTGTTTGTACTAATGTTGTAATAATGGCCTAAAAACAGTGTGATGGGTGTAATATAGATGCAATATGGGTTTGATGTTATATAAAACCTTATATGGGCAATGTATCTCAGGGGATATAACAAAAAATAAAAGTAATATTTTGAAGAAAATCTTGAACTGTGTCAACCTACATATAGAAAATAGCAATACATTATTTATATGAGCTTGCCCATTTAAGAGTTAAGCAGATATTTCCTATATAGTAACATAATGTAAAAATATAGTTTGTTTTACACAGTTTTTAAACACAGTCTAAACTTTAATTCATTAACAACGTGCTATAAACCTTGGTGTGCACACTGAACAAATAAAGCATCATTAAGCCATAATAGGACATATATCTCATTCGTTTTATCCCGGCCCCAAACAGGGATAAATAATTCATTGTCTGCTCATAATTAATTTCTTTACAGCCACGGGACTCGTGTAGCAGAATAGAACAATTTAATGAATAAATTACAGGCAGGTTTGAGAGAATAAGTGACGTCTACGGCTGTGTGCTGCAACACAAATGGGACCTAATAGGGTTGACCGTGACATTAACGATTAATTCAGAGCAAATAGCGACAAATTAAGCAGATGGGATAAAGTTTCAGGACTTAATTTCAATAAAAAAAGAAAAGAAAAACAGACTCTGCTTTATCGGTTTGGATTCTAATCTGGAAAATGGGCTAAAAATCAAAAGCTGCCATCACTGGCTTTTAGTAATTTCAAAATAAATGATGTGGGCGACTTCTGATTCAGTGGGAATGAAGATTACAAAAGCATGGTGGTAAAGAATTTGCTGACTTGTGGTGCAGCGAAACAAATGATGTGTTGCTTCATCAGTTTATCACTGCCTCTCTGAGCAATGCACTCAGATTTAGTCATCTCAAAAGACAGTTTTCTTTGTCCTATTCTCTCTTAGCAGTGTGCTGAGCAACATATATTATTAGCTGCCTATAGTCCTACATGAAACAGTGGCTTTTAAACATGTTTTCATTAAAAACATCAAATCTTTGCTGAGCACATTATCACTTTTTCAGACACATCTGATTTGATCCAAAATGGATTCACAAGAAGTTCACACTAGAAGTTTGATTGTCATCCTTCACACCAAAAACTGACATAAACGTGGGGATGTATGGTGGCCGACAGGTGGAAATGTGTAGCAATGGCCCTATACTCTTTCAACAGGAAAAACACACCGTCGTTCCAGAAACAATGCAAATATAAAAATAAAAATGCACCAAAAAACAGACAAATGAAGAAAAGTCTTCACCAACTTGACACAACATGCACATTGTTACTAAAAGCAATGCATTAACGAAACGCTGCAAAAAATGTTGCTGCAAAAAGCAAAAAACGCAACAGAAACGGGGACACTAATGGCGCTTTTCCACTGCAGGACCTAGCAAGGCTTAGTACGGTATGGTTAGGCCTTGGTAGGCCAGGCTCACGGTATGCTGCGTTTCCATTACAGTTTAGTTACTTGGTTAGTAACTATAGTAACGCAGTGTAGGCGGGGCGATCGTCTGTTCGGCGGGCGGAGCGACGCTGCATAAAACTGCTGTGACGTCATCTTCAATGCGAATCACAAAACCAAAACACAGCCGTTAGCTGTTAGCGCTCAGAGCTCACAGCTCCTCATATCTGTTCAGAAACTAGACAAAAGTTAAACAAGTCCAAACCACAGACTCTCTGTGTCATAGCGAATACAGTCACTGGTTTATTTATGTCTGTAGGCCGTTGTTGTGAGTGTGGACGGTCGGAGCATATACTGCGTTAGCTTAGCCGATCTCCATTCAGAAAACACGCATTTTAAAAGGTGTTTCACCTGCCGTCTGTCTGCAGACTTGTCAAAGCATTAATTCATGGTTTTTACTAACCGGTATCAGTATGTTGTTACTTCGGCATCCTTTTGAAACGTGTATTACAATTAAATCACGGTCAAATATGTTCATTTTGTTGTAGTTGTAGCCCCCTTGCCAGCAGTCGAGAGTGTTTACGTCACTGGTTTAGCATATTCAGCCCGGTTGTTTGCCCGGTAAGAACCTCGATTTTGGAGGGCCAGAGAAAAGGTGAAAAAGTAGCCCTGAGCCACAACTACCCCTAGTGGAAAAGCAAAAAAAATTGGGCCGGGTTACCGTGCTACGTGCTGCACTGCAGTGGAGAAGCACCATAAGAGACGCACACAGCTGGGACCGGAGCGCTTGTTGAAGTTGGGAGATTATAAAGATGGCCAACTGTCTCTTTCACAGAGTTAGTCTGATTCATAATTAGAAGTGCTTGCTAGCTAGCCTACAGCTGATCTGTAATAATATCGGAAGCAATCATGTGATCACATAAATGTTTTGTATTTGTAGGATTTAGTTTATGCAGCCTTTTAGTAAAAGCTGCACATCTTTCACACACATCATCAAACACATGGCAAACGATGTAGATTGTGAAAATCCCCAAAAAGAAAAAAGGTTATTGCACCAAAACCTTCTGGTTAAGTTTAGGCAACACACTCTCACTCCATAATCGTCCAGGAGCGACGTTTGGTCAGGGTCCCGTGGCGTGCAGTTGTGACGCTCCTAGGCTCCTTCAGCTTCATAAAGGGACGCAAATAGCTTTCAACTGATTGCAATGTATTCCCATCTGCGGCGGGATTTGACGCTCATGGAAGCACGGCATTCGTTTGTGTCGGCTGCCCTTAAAGGCAATGTGAGCCTCCATTCCCATTGGATAACGGAGAATTGTACACCCGGAAGTAAGTATTCCCCTTACTGTCGATTGATTTTACAGTGATATCTGCACTACTCATCGACTAAAAAACACCAGATTATCCTTGTTAATTACACAACATTGATTGGTTTAAATTGTGTGCAATGCTTCCCCTTCGATTCGGAGAAACAAATGTTTTTTCGGAGTAAAGGATGGCAGAAGACACTACATTACCCAGAATCCCCAGCTATCGTTTAGGACTACACCTTGTGCTCTGTTTGACAAACCCCGTTTTTTTTCACCATTCATTCCAATGGCTGACATCTATGTCACGTGATCTTCAAATTTCTCCCTGCAGAAAAAACAACATGGCCGAACTTCGTTTTATTCTCGGTGGAAAATGCCTATTTTAAAGTTAGTTTGGCCATTAAAATGCGTTTTGATTTAATTTGTGTGTGCAGTGGATGTACATGATCTTTAGTTTGCTAGTTATTATGAAGATTAATTCAGGAAATTGCGTCCATAGAACGTTTTCATTGTTACCAAGGTGGTTGCTAGGGACGCTGCTATCGATATTATTTCTGTTATGTTGTGTAACTGTTTAATGGTGTTATCTTTATTGCTACCCCCTTCCCCGTCAATAGTGTTAGTCCACAGCTCAAACGTAATAGTTTAACAAAATCCTCATCTAAAGATAAGTTATTTTCCCTTGTGCAATTCCAGTCTCACATCTCACATCACATCGTTATTAACAAATAGACCGAAAACATTTTTAAAAAATTAAAAAAACTTTATTCCGAGTGTGCTTGCTTTTCTCTTTGAAAGTCATCACATAACGGCATTGTAATACACGGTTGGGCTGCATTAAATATTAAATATCTGCCGTAGTTCTCTATTTATAGAGCCCTGATGAGAAGACTTCTAGACAAACATGAGGAACTGCCACCAACACTGAAAACGTGACGTGGATCATAAATGTATCAGCAATTAAACAACATCTTACATTTCTTTTCACACAATACGTCTCCTTGCAGTATCAACACTAATTCGGCTGACTTTTATATTTGATCCAATTGGTAGATAGGCTGTATTTACAGCTGATAGAAAGGGACACCTGGTGGTTAAAGCATGTTATTGAATTTCATTATTTTTATTATTAGATATTAATAGGATCCCTATAAAGTATATTCATTACTCGTTATTCTCTACTAATATTTAATTAAAGACTGTATATAATGACTATTTTGCACATCCCTTTCAAGATTTCAAGATTTTCTAAGGTTTATTGACATCATATTCACAAACGGTGTAGTTATGCAATGAATGAAAAACTTGGGTCGCAGGTTCCTCAATAGTGCATTACCAGACATCTATCAATATTGGTGTATACCTCCAGCAATGTTAACTATGTTGAAGCACTTATTTTAACTGATGTTATACATATGTATTATACTCTTATAGGATGTATATAGATATTTCATGTCCGGCCTTGTCAGGTATTGAACAATCCATAAATAAAGAACACAGAATTATTAAATATAAAACACAGAATTTGTGTGATTATACTAAATGATTTACAAATAAACACCACTACATATTTACAACTGTTACACATGCTGATGTAACGCAAATGTTTCCAACTTGAAAATAAAACAACATAGATTAGCTCCATGGCATAATGCCGAAACCCGCAAAATAAAGCAAAAGTTGAGACAACTTGAAAGGATATGGCGTTCCACTAAACTTGAAGAATCTCGTTTAATTTGGCATATTACTCTCAATGAATATAAGAAAGCACTGCGTAAAGCGAGAGCAGCATACTACTCTTCATTAATAGATGAGAATAAGAATAATGCAAGATTTCTTTTCAGCACTGTAGCCAGGCTGACAGAGAGCCACAGCTCGACTGAGCCTTCTATTCCCATAGCACTCAGTAGTAATGATTTTATGTGCTTTTTTAACGATAAAATTGTTACTCTTAGAAACAAAATCAATGACCTCTTGCCTTTAACCAGTATAGTGTTATCAACAGCTCCCGGAAACGTAAGTTATAATATTACACTAGATAGTAAACTAGAATGCTTTTCAGCCATAAACCTTGAACAATTAAATTCAATGATTCTCTCTTCTAAACCATCAACGTGTATCTTAGACCCGATTCCAACTAAGCTGTTAAAAGAAGTTTTTCCATTAATTAGCACTTCTTTATTAAATATTATGAATATGTCTTTATTATCAGGCTATGTTCCAAAATCATTCAAAGTAGCAGTGATAAAACCGCTTCTTAAAAAGCACAACCTCGATCCAGAGGTTTTAGCCAACTATAGACCTATTTCTAATCTTCCGTTCCTCTCAAAAATTCTTGAGAAAGCAGTCGCAAAACAGCTGTGTGATTACTTAAGAAACTATGATTTATTTGAAGATTTTCAGTCTGGCTTTAGAACACAACATAGCACAGAGACAGCTCTGGTTAAAGTCACAAATGACATTCTAATAGCCTCTGACAAGGGACTTGTCTCTATTCTTGTCTTGCTCGATCTTAGTGCTGCATTTGATACTATCGACCATGATATCCTATTGCAAAGACTAGAGCACTTAGTTGGCATACAGGGAACTGCTTTAGGCTGGTTTAGGTCTTATCTATCTGAACGCTCTCAGTTTGTACGTGTCAACGATGAATCTTCCATGCAAACCAAAGTTAGCCATGGAGTGCCACAGGGCTCAGTGCTTGGACCTATTTTGTTCACCCTATATATGCTTCCGTTAGGCAATATTATAAGGAATCATTCTGTAAACTTTCATTGTTATGCGGATGATACTCAACTATATTTATCAATCAAGCCTGATGAAATTAATCATCTAAATAAAATTCAAGACTGCCTCAAGGACTTAAAAACGTGGATGACCTTAAATTTTTTTATGTTAAACACGACCAAAACTGAAGCTATTGTAATTGGCCCGAAGAATCTACGAAACAAATGATCTAAAGATATATTAACTATGGATGGCATTAATTTGGCCTCCAGTGAGACTGTAAGGAATCTTGGTGTTATATTTGATCAGGATTTATCCTTTAACACCCACATAAAATCCATTTCAAGGACCGCCTACTTCCATCTACGTAACATTGCAAAAATCAGGCATATCTTGCCTCAAAACGATGCAGAGAAACTAGTCCATGCATTTGTTACTTCAAGGCTGGATTATTGTAACTCCTTATTATCAGGGTGTACCAAGAAGTCAGTCAAGTCGCTTCAGCTGATTCAAAATGCTGCAGCTCGTGTACTAACCAGAGTTAGGAAAAGGGACCACATTACTCCTGTTCTGGCTGCCTTACACTGGCTCCCTATAGAACACAGGATAGAATTTAAAATTCTTCTTCTCGCCTACAAAGCCCTTAATGGGCAGGCGCCATCTTACCTTAAAGGACTCATTATACCCTATTGTCCTACTAGGGCATTGCGTTCCAAGAATGCAGGGTTGTTGGTTGTTCCTAGAGTCTCTAAAAGTACAATGGGAGCCAGAGCCTTTTCTTATCAAGCTCCACTTTTGTGGAATCAGCTTCCAGTTTGTGTTCGGACGGCAGACACCCTATCCGTTTTTAAGAGTGCGCTTAAGACCTTCCTTTTTGATAAAGCTTATAGTTAGGGCTGATTAGATTCAGCCCCTAGTTTTGCTGATATAGGCTTAGTTTGTCGGGGGACATCTTACTTCTTCCTTCTCTCTGTCTATACCTGTGTACTCTCATGTTCCGATTAACCCAGCTTCCCCAAATTTCTTTCTTTTTGGTGTCTATATACGCCGGGATCCGGAGTCATGGATGATCCTGCGGTCCTGTGTCATGGATTGCGAGTCCTGGATCTTGAGTCGTGGCTGCGGTCCTGGATCATAAGTCCTGGATGGATATCCTCGTGGATTCATCTTCTTATTATACACACATGCATTTCAAAACATTTGGACTACCTATGTTGCAAATGTATTATCTTTTCAATTTACACACGGCATCTATTGCACGTCTGTCCGTCCTGGGAGAGGGATCCCTCCTCTGTTGCTCTCCCTGAGGTTTCTCCCATTTTTCCCTTTAAACTGTGGGGTTTTCTCTGGAAGTTTTTCCTTGTACGATGTGAGGGTCTAAGGACAGAGGGTGTCGTATTGTCATACTGATATTCTGTACAAACTGTGAAGTCCACTGAGACAAATGTAACATTTGTGATATTGGGCTATATAAATAAACATTGATTGATTGATTGATTGACTTGGGATCAATAAAGTATATCTTATCTTAAGATGATCGATGGCTACTGCCATATTTGCAAAATTTGCCTCTGAACCTTGACAAGTGCATGTTTTAGGCTTATCAATTAATGTAATGTAATGTAATGTTATCAATTAACAACAGGAGGGGTCACAGACATAAGACCAGCTGTTAAATAAAGCTCTTCTGACCTTAGCTGGCATGTGGTATGCTGCCCATTAAGGGCACAAGTAATTTTCACCCATTTATTAATTATATATTTTAAATTTGAGTGTTTCCTATCCCCTAAACCTCCAGGGATGTACACAGTATACTGGCAACTTCTTATTATGGGAAATACGAAAAAGTCTTTTAAAACTACAACTCCCAGTAGAGACGTGCCATAGATAGAGAACATGTTGCGAAACACAATATCGATAGCAGCGTCCCTAGCAACAAGTAACAAGTAGTTAATAATAATAAAATAAATGAAGAAAAAGGCATTTTAAACAGTAATTAAAAAGCAACACAATCTACCTACATTACCTGCATTACTCTAAACGTGTAATAACGTGCTTTAACCAGTAGGTGGTTTGGGTTAAAAAGCTGTCAAGTTCACAATGTTAACAAAATAAAAATATACTGCTGTTTCTGGTTTAGTTTACGACGGATATATTTAGTTATTGTTTTGATATTTGTAACACAAAAGCGATGGAAAAAAACCCACAGCAACACAGAAAAGATGGTCTTAACATGACCCAGCGGTCTAGTAGTTCATAAAAAACAATAATATCAAAACAAAATATTACTACTAACTTTATTGTGAAATTCAAACTAAACGGTAAAAGAATAGTTTCCGGTCTATTCTGAGCCCGATCTCTGTAGATAAATACAAATAAAGAACTAGGACAGATGTGTAATATATTTAATGCAGCCGAACCATTTATTACAATGCATTAATGTGATGACTTTCAAATAGTAAAGCAAGCACTACTGAATAAAGTATGATTTTATCTTTTACGAAACGTTTTTTTTCATATGGAATGCAGTTGGAGGTCAACCAATCACAGGTTTTGTAAAAAGATAACGGTTTAGCTTCAAATAAATTAGTATGTTTGATACACAAGTTATTGAGCCGTTTCCGCTCTACATCCTGAACTCCTCCCTTCGATGCAATGCACTTCCGTTTTGGCGGACTGGGTTTGTTTTGCTAGCTAGCTCCGTTGTGCCGACAAAGCACTGATATCGCAGAGACAAAGAGGATATAACAATTACAACATGAAGAAAAGTGGTTCGGGAACTACGTGTGCGGTAGTTGGTTGCAATCACTCGAGAAAGCACCTGAACGAGTGGTTAGATAGAGAGTGCTACGACCACAAACCAGCACCCAGCACCCAGCCATGTTGTTCATTAAATACAGATAAACACAAAAAATACTGCATGCATTGTATTTTTTAATATTATATATGAATATTTTCATAGTGATGTAATTGTGTGGGCTGCTTTTATATTTTAATTTGTAATACCTGTTAGGATTAAACATGTGATCTTTCTTGTTGAAGCCATTTCTTTAGTTTCCTCTCAACAATTAATTCATTCAGTGTTATTTATGTACAGTATGAGCTTAATATGAATGATGAACTGTGTTAAAAGAAATTGTAGCACTCTAAGGAACATATGAAATGCAATAATGCAATAACAGTGCAATAATGAAATTAAATTACATCAAACTTTATTTTCACTCAAACAGTACAGGCACATATGATATATTGCACAGCATAAAGAGATCATGTAAATTGTGCATTATGTAAACAACAGACAACTGTTGGCTCCTGTGGGCATGACCTAAATAAGGCAGTTTATTTTGGTTTTATGCTGGGCCACGTCGTCATGTTATCCTCCCAGTTTTGCACTGAATTCGGGTGGGGGAGAGTAACGCCATCTCCAGTCAAAGAAGTAGAATCGTGTTCCCAAGCTAGCATCACTGTTAGCATCGAAATCGCTGTGTTTACACCAGTGCCCGTCTGACTGTTTACATCGGTTTACACCGACAGACGCTGTGCAAAAGACTTCCGGCGGAAATGAAGTGCATTTGTGTAGTGTCATGGCGCTACCCGTGTTTTGGCGCGTAAACTTGTCTATAGGTTATTAAAGTTAAAGACATCAGTTAAAGATTTGACGCTGACTATTTTTCACGGGAAATGAACAGCGGTCTCACAGGTGGAGTTCCTTTGTTTGTTTCACATACAAACAATCCTCTATTTGTAGATTTTTGCAGACTTAAAGAGAAAGCCAATACTGATTCAGAGTCAAGTCAAACGCACCTCGGGAGAAAGTTCATTTCCCTCTAAGCATAATTGACAATTATTTTCAGAAGAGCAGGATGGCTCCAAACAGAGGTTAGAGTTAAGAAAATAAAGGTCAAAGTAGTTTAGTAACGGCTAATTGTGGGAACAATGTTGGCCCATTCCTTCAACTTCACATTACATGGAGAGCTATAGACACATCCAGTTCTTAACAAGTATCAATGTGATTAAAAATGGATCATCAACGTGATTTGATTTGATTTGATGGATATATTCTGCCACATATACATATATATTCCACAAAAGAAAAGGTCAGAAAGAGATGAAAACTATGGAGCTGTGGGTCACCATACACACACACACACACAAACACACACACACACACACACACACACACACACACACACACACACACACACAGAAACAAACACACACAGCTCTGGCACACTGTGTTGAGACACCACATGTATCTGGTGGTTGGCGTGTTGATGAATTGATGTGGCGGCCGCTCTTCTGCTGCCAGCTCGGGACACACAGCTCGGATTCATGGGAACCGAGAAGTTGCATGAAACAATATTTCTCTCAGAGTCCGAGAGCAGCCCGTCTGTCACTGAGCTGCCGGGTCCCGGGGCCTCAGACCAAACACAAACAAACTGAGTCAGCTGGACGTAGATACACACTTTGATGCACACACAGTCATGTACATCAGAGTCTCACACACACGACTCATAACCTGCATTCAACTTAATGCCTCATATACTGTAAATATAGGAAGGTGTTTATTTACATTTACAGCGAAACCAAACAGCTCTTTGGTCGAGAATTCAATATTTGATGCAACTTAAATGCCGTTTATTTCCAAATGAATTTGTGCTATAATGTAATCTCTGTTAAAAGTACCTTTTCAGAAAATATACGTTGTCAACACCAACATTTAAGCACCTTTTGCATAATATTTAAATCTTAATTTATTTTGTATTGCACCTGTTATTTATGTTATGTTGATTATATTTCTAAAGATAACATTAAGGAACAAAAGTTCAAGTATTTATTATACAAAATGTTATTTTACAAAAATATTGATCGATTGGTGAGTTTACTAAGTTACTGCCTTTATTCATACTGTATTCAAGGATTCTTTTTGACTGTTCAATTATACTTTTACTGATTACTTTTATTTCACTATACTTTTTCCATAACATTACATTTTACTTGATAGACGCTTTTATCCAAAGCAACTTACATGCTCAATACTGTGGACAATCCCCACAGGAGCACTTTGGGGTGTCGTTGTGTCTTCAGAGACACAGCGACATGCTGACTGTGGGGTTTGAACTTTGAACCTGTGACCACCTGATCCGAACACCAACGCACAACCCGCTGCACCACATGCCACGCCACATGAAAACATCTGAGTTTAACATGTTTTGTTTAAAGATACTGAGGTGAACATCTAATATAAGTGAACTTGTCGAAAGTTTGTCTAAATATGAGTGTCAGAGTTTTTATTTATCTTATTTTTTGTTTTGTTTTAGCTGCAGCAATCAAACTAAACTGCTTGTAATTTCCTCAAGTGGGAAAGAGAGCTCTGTAATTCCTAAATTGACCTCAAGGGGGAGATAAGAGCATGAAAAGTATCCTGACCTGAGACACAATCTGATGATGTTCTCCAGAGAGGAGGAACTCTTCTGAAAACATGAAGAGACACAGAGGAGAGGGACGTTTAAAAAAACAGAAACAAAACCAGAAACAAAGTAAAAATATTTATTTTCACTTCTACTAGACTTGAAAGCACTCTCTGTTTCACCTGGATGATTTATTTGTGTTTTGATGTATTTTGTACTGTTATCATTGACATTTCAAATGATAAAGATACGTTTTTGCTATTTTTTTTAATTCAACAAACTCAAAAATAAATATGTGGAGATAATTAAATACAAAAACCCATTGTTAACACATTGTTCCTTCTTTTTCACTTTTCCCATTCTTTGATTGTACTTATATAATTGTAATCTTTCTCTCTATCTCCATTGGGAGCCGAAGGGACGCCGGTTCAAGTCCCGATCGGACAAAGGTTGAAGTGGTAGCTGGAGAGTTGACTTACTGTGCAGAACAGAAAAATGCATGTGTTTGTAAATACATGTGTATTCAGACCTCAGGTGTATAGGTCCTGTCCTTTGCATGTGTGTGTTTTTTTACTGTGTATAGTAACAACTGAATTTCCCTTTGGAGATAAATGAAGGGTCTCTTTTCATTTGATATCTAACATGTATGTTTTAGCCACAGTCTCACCTGCACTTAGCACATATCTCACTGAACCCTGCCTTTTTCCTTGCAGAGAGAGCAGTGTCAACATATTTCCCGAGCATCTGGAGACAGACAGGAACAATTAAAAGCTGTTAAGTGAGTGTTTGGCAGCAGGCAGCCGGACAGCTCCCTCTGGCAGGACAGAGAGACTGAGGAGAGACTGAAGAGAGACTGAAGCCCTCTCCACAGCGTTCCTCATCCAGGGCTCCCGAGAACTTCTGAATTATTAAATGATTTGATTATGCTGAGGCTAATGACGAGGGGCATACTTAAATCCATCTCCACGGTTTTCCTTGCTTCTGCCCCTGATCCAGCACGTTGTCAGCAGCTTGTTAGACGTTTTCACTGAATCTCGGCTCACTGTCAGATGAACACTGGGAGAACAGAGAGGTGTTACAAGACAGGGAGGAGAAAACAGTCAAGGATGAAGCTTTGGGTGGTCTTCTGCCGTGGAAGAAGTACTCAAATATTCTACTTTATAAATCTGGTGATTTCACTGTGAAATACTCTCAATGTCCCGCATTCAAAAACAGGCGTGGGAGAAGTACTCAGGTCTTGTACTTGAGTAAAAGTAGAAGTACCAGAGTGTAGGAATAGTCTGTTAGAAGTAAAAGTCCTGCTTTCAAAATGTTATTCGAGTACAGTACTTAAATAAATCTACTTAGTTACATCCCACCACTGTTCAAAAGTACAAAAGCATCAACACTTACCTAAAAGACCAAATGAAAAATAACATGTTGTGCAGAATGGCTTAAGAATAATTGAGGCTAGATGATATAATTTGATTACAATTATTGATGCATTAAAGTGTTTAATGTTGGTAAATATGGAGCTAAGATTCCGAGTTTTACCGCAGGGATCAATAACATTTTAAATGAATCTACAATAATACATGATGGATCACTTCTTGATAGTGTAAGTACTGTAAGTTATCGAATGAATTTACGCACCAAAACATAGAGGAGCAAAAGTAAAAAGTAGTCTAAAATGAAAATAATTAAGAAAAGTACTTGAACAAGTACTCAGTAATTTCACTTATCCACAAAAGTCACAAGACTAGTCACAAGAGTTCCTTTGACTTTATACACCTATTAACAATTCTCATTAGTTAGTGTAATCCACTCCTTATGCTTATACATCTGTTCCACTGCTTTGTGTGACTTAACCCTTATGTTGTGTTCGGGTCTCCCGTGACCCGTTTCAAGTTAAAATTATATATTAACTACTCTCTAGTTTTTTTTATCGGAAAAGGCTTCATGATATCCTCCACAACAGCTACTGTATGTAAACACTACAAACCTGATTTTGACCATTTTTGCCAAGTCTGAATGTCTTTAAAAAAAAAGTGTATCATTTTTGTGTTCGGTTTTGGGGAGACCCAGCAGAATTGTTTTGGGTGACTCGAGGTCAAGTTAGACACCCCTCCCCCACCCCCTTCATCCACTGTAACAATAATTTTCCGCAACATGCACCTGGTCTCCCCTCCCTCTGCCCCCCTCCCCCCACGGGAACTCCACCTTTCTCAAAGAATATATACACTAACACTTGAACCTGAACTCACACACTGCACGTGTTCAATATCTGGTGTGGGGCCATAACATTAAATTACAACAGGATGGTACGGTTATGAAGGTATTATAAGTTAGTTATGATGTAGTTAAAACAATATTGGATGATAGTCATTTTTTGTGTTTGTTTTGTGTGTTTTGGACTGAGATAAATCATGGGTCAAAAAAACACCATGAACGGAAACAGCTTTCGAACACAACACAAGGGTTAACTC
>NC_136905.1:6989194-6996694 GCF_949606895.1 Notothenia rossii
TTGTGTTTTTAACCTTTGATTCAGAGAAAAAATTTGTTTTTTCGGGGTTTACACACTACAGTTTCCGAAGACACTACACTACCCAGAATCCCCAGCTATCGTTTGGGACTACAACATCCGCCTTGCTTTACAAACCCCTTATCTTAAGATAAGATACTTTATTGATCCCAAGTTGGGAAATGTTTTTGTTACAGCAGCATGTACTACTTTGTTCTACTCCACTACAATTCAGAGGTTAACCTGGTATTTTTACTCCACTACTGTACATTTATTTTAGTTACTTTGCAGATTCTGATTAATGATGTGAAATATAAACAACCCTTAAATCAGACTTTAGTTACACCTGAGTCAAATTCAGGGAAGGTGATTGTCAAGTGCCAAAATAAACTATGCAATATGTTGGACGTTAAGTACTTTGTCAGACTTCATATTTATCTGTGGATAACCCCAAAGTTTTTTTCTTATTCAAAAGAAAACCTTAACTTAAAGTATTCTTTAATGTTTGAATAAAGCCTTATTAGTTTGTCTGTTTTGCACATCCTCCTGTTAATATCTTTGGACGTCCTGCACTAAACTGTTTTATTGTAGAGATCACTACAGTATCTCCTTGATATTTTCTATTCTATGTTTCTATCATGCCTTCTACTTTCCCCCAATTTTATATGTAGGCTACTCTTAATATTTAAATGTTTTCATCAAATAAAACTTATTCAACAACAAAATGCAATAACATGCTTTAACCACTAGGCGGCGCGGGTTAAAAAAGACAGTGGTGTAGTTAATGAAACATAATAATATCAAACATAATATGACTATTAACTTTATTTTGAAATTAAAACAGAACGGTAAAGGACAATACAGTTTCAGTCTCTCGATTTGAAGCTTATGCATTGTACCATGAACCTGTATACCTGTGACAGTCAACTGCAAGAGGAGTTGGAAAGGTAGTTCAGTAAATCATATCTTTAAAAACTGAAAAAAATCCTTTTCTATCAGCTGTGAACCGTTATGGTATAAATATAACTTATTTATGATCCACGTCACGTATTCAGTTTTGGCGGCATTTCTTACAGTTTGTCAAAAGGTCTTCTGATCAGGGCTCTATTAATAAATATTTACGGCAGATATGTAATATTTAATGCAGCCGAACCGTGTATTACAATGCCGTTATGTGATTACTTCCAAAGAGAAAAGCAAGAACACTCGGAATAAAGTATTATTTTAAAATGTTTTTCCGATTTCATATCTCATAAACAACATATCCCAACATGCATTGCGGCTAAAGCAATCGATGTTTTAGCCTATCAAAACCTCTGAAAAAAGAAAGGTGTCTCTCAGAATCTAAATGAAAAACCTATGGAAAAAACACATAAGCATTGTAGACAATTTAAACCAATAAATGTTGTATAATTAACAAGGATAAACTGATGTTTTTTTAGCTGATGAGTACTGCAGATATCACTGTTAAATCATTTGATCATTGGTTTCATTATGAAAACGTCGAGATCGGAACCCGTAACTTTACATGGAGGCTGCCGCATACCTCAGATCATCTTCGTAATATCTATCAAACTATAGATCCTACATATCGAATGGACGTGGATTCTAAAAGTACAATATACACTTCTCGCTAGAAATCTAATCAAAAAGCGTTTTAATTGCCAAACTAACCTACAATTTAGGATTTGACAGAGAGGGTTATTCGAGAATAAACGACCATCTGTAACGTTTGCATTCAACGGGAGCACTAGAGGGCGAAAACTTTAAAACGTAATTATAGGACGTATTAAGCGCTTGAACAATCGGCCCATTTGGTCGTATGAGTTGGAGGACTTGTTGGTATTTTGGCCAAGATAGATTTTCAAATTACAAATCCTCTTTTAAAAATACTTCACTCCTCACCATTGTTAGAATGTTCCCTGGTTGGTCAAGTTTTTTCCACTTGGTAGAGGAAGAATTACTTTTACGGGTCAATCAATATCCGCAATAATTATAAAAGGAGTTCAAATGGCGAATTTTTTTAATCTGGCAAAATGATCTAAACAATGTTTGGTCATCTTTGCACGACTAAGCATACTTTTAGGAACATAGGCTGTTAGGCTGTTCCCTGTTAGTTCAATGTTCTGGAGGACAGCATCACTTTCCCGGGTGTTTTCATGCTAAAATAAATTGCTGTGAAAAATATTGTGTACGAACCCAACCGATGAAGACCATGTTGTACCTAATACTTCACCCTGAAACATACTTGCTGAACACATGGCCTTAAAAGATGGTATGGTGTTCTGCACACAGGTCTACATCTTGCATGAGTCACATTTGGGTTTGATTTGCATACTAAGAGCCTTTTTTAACATCACAAGATTTAATCAAACTGCCACCTTCAGGGTCTTAATGGGGAAACATGACCAATAAAAACCACGATCTCTCCTACAACCCTCGACTGCAGGCAGAACCACAGTATTGTCTTTACCTCACAAGTGAGAGTTAAAAAACTTAAGTTATACGGAGCCAAAAATCTAATAATTTGACATATGTTGTGCCATTTTGGAGATATTTGGACGGTTTAAAGAAAGAGCTTCCTGTTACTTCATCCTGCATGACAAATCATATTTTTACACACAATTGTTTTTTATAAGCAGTTTCCTATAATATAAGTTGTTCTTAGTTTCAATTTACTGGAAGACAGAATCACTTTTCCGGGTGTTTCCATGTTTGGTGTGATCGGATATTTTACAATAATTTCAAAAGGAGTTCAGAAAGCGTTGTTTTTCGATTGGAAACCAATCTTAATGACACATGAGCAGACTTTATACAATATGCTGATAAACCGCACGTTTTATTTAATACTCCTACCCCAAACATACTGCATGCATGGCCTTAACAGATGGTATGTCGTTCTGCACACAGGTTTACATCTTGCGTGAGTCAGATTTGGGTTTAATTTGCATACTAAGAGCCTTTTTAACGTCACCAGATTGAATCAAAGTGCCACCTTCAGGGTCCTATAACAAGTAACAGGGAAAAATGACCAACAACAACAACAACAACCACGATCTCTCCTACAACCCTCGACTGCAGGCTGAACTACAGTTTTGTCTTTACCTCGCTGAACCTTTCCACCAATGAGAATGAGCGGCTGCTGTGCGGGGGCTCAGGCCGAGTTAACGAATGAGAGGCTTTGACCATTCTTCCTCTTCTCGTTGGCAGCATTCACTCAGAGCTGTTGAAAGTCCGGAGGCAAAGCTCGCCCTCTCCCCAACCCGCTACCTCCAACTTAATCCTGTTTGTCCCCGTTTACCAGGATTGAAGTGGAGAGGCCTCTCTGGACCCCCAACCCCCCGCTACCTCCCGCGTTTAAAAACATTCCCTGGACCATATCTATGTGCCCTCATCCAGGACAACTTCTATTACTTACAAATTACAGGCTCGGTAACCCAGTTACCCAGCGAGGCTCCCAGTCCTCTGAAAATCGACAGGGTTTCCAGGGGACAGCGGCCCGGCCAAGGGCAAACCACAACTGGGAGGAGTCTTTATAAAGAGAGAGTTTGCACACATGTGCAGGTACAGTACCTCGTATCCTCTACATTCAGAGTTAGAGATTCCCCCAACTCACCGTCTGGCCAGCCAGAATGTTTAACAGAGGTATTTTATTCAACGTTGCATCATTCAATCACGAAACGCTGCTATTTTATAGAAATTGTTATCTCTTTATTATTTCTCTGACTTAAAAAAAAGTTTAAACACCTACGCTGAGGAAACGTTTTGGTACCAAAGCTGTTGTGCTTGAAGTGTCATATTTGCATGGTGATTGAAATATGACACATTAATGGAAATAAATGGACTAAGTGTTCAACTGGAAACTTTTTGGATCGTCCACCAAGCTAGCTAAAGTGACTCAAGGCCTCTCTCTGCTGCTGGCTCTGGAGGAGCCTCCTCGTTGGATCAATGCAGCTCACCTGGGCAAAGCTACTGGAGGTAAAAAGGCACAGGGAAACACATACAGCCGTAACAATAATCTAAAAACAAATGTAACCCTAACCGTAACCCTAACCTTGTTTATTATTATTATTATTATTATTATTACTACTACCATTTTATATCTTTTTCTTACATTTTATATTATTATTTACATTTTACATGTCACAGTTTATTTCATGTTTACATGTTTTCTTATGTCATTAGGTTCCAAATGAGGAGATTATATCTTTTGTTATTTTTTATATATTATTAATCCCCCGTTGCCTATTCAAACATTGTTTATATTGTTTTATTTATATTTGAGTTACTACTTTCCATTTTTAAATGGATGTTGGAGCCTCCCGCAGGGAAACACCTTGAAATAACCCCTTAATAATAAAGTAATTTTAAGCATCATCCGAGGCGTGTCCCGTGTCTCACCTGCACCACCTCTCTAGACCTCGGCCTGGGTTTTAAACACATTTCAGGGACACTTGGTTGACTTTATTTTTTAAGATATTTCCCCTCCCTGTGTGCCTACTAACCCGTGTGTATTTTATATTTTACATATTTGTTTTATATTATACATATTTTAACATTTGGGTTGATGTGATTTTTACTACCAGCACTTATTTTTAAAAACACTTTTATGTATTTATTTTATTATTTTTTAACACTAATTTGACCTGCATGCCGATTTTAAACAAAGTCAACCTCGGTTCTTTTAGCCAGATGTTTTTTAACCCACTTACCAGGTCTTTCACCAGATGCTGTGGGACGCAGCCTCGGACCCTCCACTGGGGGAGACCCCTCGGGGGGGCAGGAGTACAGGTTTTAACCCCGCCGCATACGGCTTTTATCACTTTTATTCAATTTTTTAAAAACATTTTTAACCCAAACCAAACAGGGCTTTTATAAACTTGTATTGGTTTTACTACAGGAGTTTTTTAATAGGTTTTTAAACACAAAATATTGACCCGGGAGCCCGTACCCTGAAATCAAAGAAACAGTAGTACTATTTTACTGTAATTTGGGAAAGGTACAATGTATCTGCAAAAACTAATAATTTGATGCTTATTAGTCAAACAAAGTCTACGTTTTATTTTAATTATGTTCAGAATATTTGATATGTTCACATATCACTTACACATTAAATCGATGATCACGTGCCTCCATTGTCCCCAGAGAGATGCTCGCTTAAGACTTATAACAGCCATTACAATTATTGATTGATCATCGTCAGACACTTTTGGAGGAGTGCGGGTGGAGATGTGCCTGGGGATAATCACCCATGATCCTCTTGGGCATCTGGGATTAAGTGTTTCGTGGTAGATTGAAGAGAGATCCAATCAATCTATGGTGATAATTCATGTCTTGGATACTAAATATGCAATATAGTTTTTGTTACATTTAGTGCTTTCCATGGTCTATTTCAGGGGTGTCCAAACTACGGCCCGGGGGCCAAATGCGGCCCGCGGACCATTTTGAATCGGCCCTCAGCAAATTCAAAAAGTATAATGAAATACGGCCCACAAATGAAACTTCTTAAATATATATGTTCAAATATATTACACAGTATTCATGTGTTAAGAAGCCCAATTTTCAAATAAATTCAGTCAATTAAAGTTGGAAACATGTTCTAACAAATCTAAGTTGATAAGAAAAAAGCCAAATAACTTATTTCCATAACACGCTTGAAATAAACTCTTCATATTTCCTCTTATGATAATCACTCTGAGGCTTCTGTTTTAAGGAATGAGCTGCCAACAAAATAAATGAAACCCCATGGAGAGCTGTGTTCTGTTTTTTTCTTACAGTATTTCCAAGTATCAATAATAAATTACCTACATTGGATTGACTTTTCCAACTTATAACTTCACTTATGAGGCAATAAATCTCACTTCGCCTGAGTGGCCCAGCCCTTCGTCTGTATGTGGCCCTCGGTGGAAAAAGTTTGGACACCCCTGGTCTATTTGGTAATTTCATTGATATGTTTACCTTAATTTACCGCTCTGAGTTCAACTATCTTTCCTACATTTAAAAAAAAACCTGAGAATGGATGTGATTACTTCATTGTTTTTAAATCAAATTAGAATAGTTGCACACTGACATGTAATCCTTACTTTAGCTGTAAATAATTCAATGTTTGCTTTAATACATGATTGTATTCTCAGTCAAATAAAGCCCACCATGGATTTTATTTTAGGATGTAAATGAATATGTATGTGTGAGAAGAATAGATGAATTATCATGCAGTAAGTTCTTCATTGGATAATACAAAGTTCACTGACAGAATGTATGAAAAACTTTAAATATTTGTTTTTTACTCCAGACTGTGTGACCACCCTTGTCGCCTGTCTCATTAATTGTGTTAGAGCAAAAATACTCAGCATCCATTCTTTGCAGCAGACTCGGCCCTCGGTGCTGATCCTGCATCACAATACCTGGATGCTGCTTTGTTTCCTCAGTAAACAACGTCTCATTTGAACAGTGGGGAGAGAGACAGCTCGGCTCAGAGAGAGACACTTAGGCAGCAGCTTTCTTTATCTGCCATCAACGAGTGTGAACAATGCAACAAACACAGTCATGTTCAGAAACTGATTACTTAAAAAATATGTGTTTGTTTATGTTTTGCACATCACCAATTTCTGAACCGCTGGCTTCTTTACAACCTGGATGATGGCTTGACTGTTGGTGTGTCTTGACAGCATGCTCCATCCAAACTAGTTATTTACAACAATAACAATTTCACTGCATAACCAATTTTTTTTTTTTTATGAATTACAATCCAAAAACAAGTTTAGGTAGATGGAAATTATCTAAAAAACATTGGATTATTTAAACAATATTATCAATATCATCATTACCTTTACATTGCAACATTATGTATATGTTCAATCCACCTGTTTTTAGACATTAAGCTACAGCGAAGATATATTCTTACCTAACCCTGACCCCACTGTCTCTTTTCCACTTTCACTCGCCCTCATGCTCCCTCCTTGTCCTCTCTTCGTGTGAGCGTTTATTCGTTGAGCCAGGCCAGCGAGAGGGGCTTTACAGGCTGTGTGATTTACGAGTCTTTGATAAGTGCGGAGGTGTGGAGATCTCGGCACTCGCAGACCTGTTGGAGCGACCTGCAGGAGGGGATTAGGTTAAACTAACTCTCAGTCATTTACAGTTTATCACACCGCCGCTGCTTCTGCCAACTACTTTAGAGCACTTTCAGCAGAGAGGGCGGCTCTGGGAAATTTCACACAGATGGAGGCTTTATTGTTCTTATCCAGACACACGCACACACACACACAGAAACACAGGCTTGAAGCCAAATATGACGTATGCACTCAGATGTGTTTATTGGAAACCCATAATATCAATCAACTAAAGAAATTGTTTTGTCGAACTATTTATCAGAAAATGTTGTCTTGGTTAATACGAGATTCACATGGGTCATACAGAGAGTCCGCTCACGATGGGAACACTATGATTTAACCCTTGTGTTGTCTTCATATCAACTTTTTCCCTCCCGTTTTAACTATTTATATA
>NC_136905.1:7004194-7019194 GCF_949606895.1 Notothenia rossii
CTCTCCTGCTGACGTTCAGGTGTATATCAGTATGTAGTGTATCTACTTTAAAGAGTCCTCTCCTGCTGATGTTCAGGTGTATATCAGTATGTAGTGTCTGTACTTTAAAGAGTCCTCTCCTGCTGATGTTCAGGTGTATATCAGTATGTAGTGTCTCTACTTTAAAGAGTCCTCTCCTGCTGATGTTCAGGTGTATATCAGTATGTAGTGTCTCTACTTTAAAGAGTCCTCTCCTGCTGATGTCCAGGTGTATATCAGTATGTAGGGTCTCTACTTTAAAGAGTCCTATCCTGCTGATGTTCATGTGTATATCAGTATATAGTGTTTCTACTTTAAAGAGTCCTCTCCTGCTGATGTTCAGGTGTATATCAGTATGTAGTGTCTCTACTTTAAAGAGTCCTCTCCTGATGATGTTCAGGTGTATATCAGTATGTAGTGTTTCTACTTTAAAGAGTCCTCTCCTGCTGATGTTCAGGTGTATATCAGTATGTAGTGTTTCTACTTTAAAGAGTCCTCTCCTGCTGATGTCCAGGTGTATATCAGTATGTAGGGTCTCTACTTTAAAGAGTCCTCTCCTGCTGATGTTCATGTGTATATCAGTATATAGTGTTTCTACTTTAAAGAGTCCTCTCCTGCTGATGTTCAGGTGTATATCAGTATGTAGTGTTTCTACTTTAAAGAGTCCTCTCCTGCTGATGTTCAGGTGTATATCAGTATGTAGTGTCTCTACTTTAAAGAGTCCTCTCCTGCTGATGTTCAGGTGTATATCAGTATGTAGTGTCTCTACTTTAAAGAGTCCTCTCCTGCTGATGTTCAGGTGTATATCAGTATTTAGTGTCTCTAATTTAAAGAGTCCTCTCCTGCTGACGTTCAGGTGTATATCAGTATGTAGTGTCTCTACTTTAAAGAGTCCTCTCCTGCTGATGTTCAGGTGTATATCAGTATGTAGTGTCTCTACTTTAAAGAGTCCTCTCCTGCTGACGTTCAGGTGTATATCAGTATGTATTGTCTCTACTTTAAAGAGTCCTCTCCTGCTGACGTTCAGGTGTATATCAGTATGTAGTGTATCTACTTTAAAGAGTCCTCTCCTGCTGATGTTCAGGTGTATATCAGTATGTAGTGTCTGTACTTTAAAGAGTCCTCTCCTGCTGATGTTCAGGTGTATATCAGTATGTAGTGTCTCTACTTTAAAGAGTCCTCTCCTGCTGATGTTCAGGTGTATATCAGTATGGAGTGTCTCTACTTTAAAGAGTCTTCTCCTGCTGATGTTCAGGTGTATATCAGTATGTAGTGTTTCTACTTTAAAGAGTCCTCTCCTGCTGATGTTCAGTTGTATATCAGTATGTAGTGTCTCTACTTTAAAGAGTCCTCTCCTGCTGATGTTCAGGTGTATATCAGTATGTAGTGTCTCTACTTTAAAGAGTCCTCTCCTGCTGATGTTCAGGTGTATATCAGTATTTAGTGTCTCTAATTTAAAGAGTCCTCTCCTGCTGATGTTCAGGTGTATATCAGTATGTAGTGTCTCTACTTTAAAGAGTCCTCTCCTGCTGATGTTCAGGTGTATATCAGTATGTAGTGTCTCTCCTGTGACATGTCTCCATGCTTTAATGTTCAAAAAGCTCTTTATTTCTCTCATACTGCCTGTGCTGCAGCACCTCTTTTCACCCTCTGTCTGAAACCAGAGCCCAGTCTGCTCTGATTGGTTAGCTGGCCGGCTCAATTGTGATTGGTCAACAGCTTAGAGATGTCCCGCCCGTTAGCCTATACCTGCAATGCTTTTGAGCGCTAATTAATAGGAGCGTGAGCGGGAGTACGTGAGAGAAACTCTCTGGTGGGAACTTTGCGAATGTAGCCTTTGCAGACCATTTACATGCACAAAAAAATGCAAATAAGCCATTAGCCAAGTCCACAAGGATACGCGTACAAACGTACACGTGCAGCCCAAGATGTTGAGTATACTTCCAGCTCGGGTATGGGTCTTTAAAGGGAAACAAAGAGAGTTAAATGGCATTGAACTTACTGCTAAGAACATAACGTTCAGTGGGGGTCGGTAAATGTGCATCAGAGGAACACCAGAAGGAACTTTGATTGAAGTGTGAAACCAACCACACACACATCCTTGTGACAGTAGTGTTATATGTTATTATATACGGATGTGCAATGTTGAGAGTCAGTATCAGTCTTTAGTCCAGCTGTGGTGCTCATTAGATCCAGTGCTTTTACAACCGAGACATTGTTGTTTCATGATACAATGATACTCAAGAACTCAGTGAAGTTGCTGGATTCAAATATCTGGACCCCTTCAACTAAGGCCTCAGGATGACTTTAAGACTTGAACATGGTCATTTTTGTTTTGTAACATTGAATAAAAAAGAAAAGAAAAGTATTTAAAAAAGAAAAAAAAAAATCCCGATCCCCGATTTTTTTCTCCCGATTCCGATCTTTTGAAAATCACGTGATTGGCTCCGATCCCCGATCACGTGATCAGCCTTTAGTCCAGCTGTTGTGCTCATTGGATCCAGTGCTTTTACAACGAGACATTGTTGTTTCTTGATACAATGATACTCAAGAACTCAGTGAAGTTGCTGGATTCAAATATCTGGACCCCTTCGAGTATTTTTGCAAAATGTTAAACAAAGATTATGGCCCTGCTGAGAATGTTTGCTTTCACTTTTACCTGCTGTGTTTAGACAGGTGGGTTCCTATTGGCTCACTTAGCAGGAAGTGGATATTCGTTGTTTCCTGTCAGAACCAGTGGTGACTCAGGCATTTCAAACTGTATTGGGTTTTCAGCCCAGATGAATGAGAAGCTGTCAAGTTCAGGACAAAAGCTCCCGAGTGGGAACTGCCATCAGCCTCACACACGGAGAGCTTTCTCTTCCAAAACACAACACCCAGGCGTCAAACACAACAACCGGTCGCTGGGACAAAGACGCAGAGCAACAACGCGTACGCCCTCTCACACTTTCACTCATTCATGACATGGGAAGTAGGATGCCGTTCGTTACAAGCTGCTGTTGTGCTTGTTGTCAGATTTTACGATTGAATGAGGAGAAGTTAAGATCCTGTTCTTCGTGACTCAGACCACCCAGCTTTCAGTTTTCACTTCAGTTACACGATTAAGAGACAGAAACATCAGCATCAAGTTCAACTATTTAGCAGCTTTAGGAACTTTTTTAACTCAACTCTAAATTCCTGATAAATGGAGGATGTAGTACGCTCAATTTTAAATGCATTCACTGTAATGTAGCAATGTGGCCATGCAATCCTTTCATTTCCCTCCAGCACATGGTTCGCCAGCTCCTCACACAGTCTTTGGTGACATTGCTGTCATCAGACACTTTGGCCAATACATTTTTTAGGCTAGAAAGAGTCCTGACAACCCTTTGGAAAAACTCCCAGTGGTGGACCTGCATCATTTCATGTATGGCTCGAAAATAAAAGTATTACTGCGGAGTCACTTTGAAATGCAGGTATAAAACATCGGGAAACATGAATAAAAAAAACTCCCTCTGGAGAGAACTTTGCAGACCATTTACTGATATAACACACAGCAGGAATGGCTGCCCAAAAAAGCATAAATAGGGCCTCTTTAAGTGTTAAAATGACAGGTAATCTATTTAAATCCCTTTCACCACAACCTATTTTTCAGGCTGGATCTAAATAATTGACTTCAATTGATTGCCTTACAAAAAAAGAACTCATGTTTCTTGCACCTAAAAGATTTCCTTGAGCGTGTTGATGTTACAGGTCGCGCCTTAAGTGTGTAATTATGCCTCCGTTCATTCAGGTCACCGACAAGACAAGACTTAAACCGCCTGTCGGACATTTTTATCTTTGATCTCTCAGGTTATACCTCAGTGTTCGCACCTCCTCTCTGAGCCGTGCTGAGGTGTTAACAGACGACACTTGGCATCTGATGATCCCCTCACTTCAAAGAGCCTAAACATGGCTGTTGTATGTGCGGCACAAATTGCTGTGTGTCCCATTTTGGGATTTCATCTCTGTGCACAACAGAACGTGTGTTTTTTAAGGTGTTTTCTGCAACTACGGCCCTGAGGGAATCAGCTGGATGAGCCACACAAGAGGAGCTAAGCCCGGCTGAAGAGAGGCTGTCACCTTCTGCACCTGTGGAGAAACAGAGGGGAGCTTTGGGAGGATTAAAGGTGAGAAAGGCAGCCCACTTTACACCTTGAATGCCTTGAAATGGTCCGCGGCCGTATAGCCCCGAGGGGAAGGAATGGAGAAACTGCTTCAGCAAGTAAACCTCCACATTTATTCCAGGAGATCATCCCGTTGATCTGTGTTAGAGCGCAGTGGATTCTGAGTATGGTAAATAAATGAGCTGAAGATGAGTTGGTTTAGCACGAGCGGGGACGCCAGATAATTGTTATTATGGGCTCGAGTGTTTATAACAGGTGCTAAGGAAATCTGATTCAATTGATAATACTTCAACAGAAAAACAAGATTGGACGATCCCTGAAAGATGAGTCAGGTTTTGTGGATTGTTTGATTTTTTCGTTAATGGACTGCGTTCAAAATATGCTATTAAAAATAATAGTTAAAAAAGATTCAGCTGATTAAACTATTGAATACAACTCCAGCTACATTTTTTTTCAATAATTTTGGGATGACTTAGTATAAACTTGTTTGCATTGGCGGCTGGTGGAAAATATTTTTGGTGGGGCTATGGAAATGGTGACAAAACCATGTGTGTGTGTGTGTGTGTGTGTGTGTGTGTGTGTGTGTGTGTGTGTGTGTGTGTGTGTGTGTGTGTGTGTGTGTGTGTGTGTCAGTCATACTTTCCAACCCTCCCGATTTTCGCGGGAGACTCCCGCATTTCTCCCGATTTCTGACAAAATCAGATTTACTCACGACTGTTTCCACTCGGACTTTAATACAGCTACACCATTGTTTGGTTTCCATGGTAGCGCGTCTCTTTAGCAGCGCGCGCAACTCTAACGGTACGTCTACACTACAGGCATCAAAAAATGCTTTCAACGCTTTGCCCATTCACTTGAATGGGGTGACGTAGAAGATTTTTAATCTTCGCCGAACTGCATTGTGGGGAGCATGGCATGGCTTTGCAAGCATCACGAGCATCTATCGGCATCAAAAGTTGAACAATGTTCAACTTTTGAGGCTCGATGCTTGGCATCAGCCAATCAAATCCCGTTTATGCAAATCCCGCCAGTGCAAGCGCAGCCAATCAAACCGCGTGCAAGCTGGGAGAGCCAGACCGCAGTTAATTTCCTCATATTCCAAACGAGATATTACGGTAGCAAATCACCCGGTTCTTTACGACCGGAACTATTTACCGGGATACAAACCGGAGGAACCAGGCATGGAGGGAGGTGGCAGAGACAGTGGGTGAAACTGATAGTTTTTTCACCTGTTTGGAGAGTTTATATCCAGTTTACTTCGTTTTAACATTGCTATTGCTTTGTATGTCGGGGGCGGGAGATTCATGTGATTGGTTGCTCGCAAAAAATCGCCAAGCTTCAGACACGCCCAGCTTCAAGATTTTTTCATGCCTGTAGTGTAGACGGGCCGTAACGGCCCGTCTACACTACAGGCATCAAAAAATGCTTTCAACGCTTCGCCCATTCACTTGAATGGGGTGACGTAGAAGATTTTTAATCTTCGCCGAAGTGCATTGTGGGGAGCATGGCATGGCTTTGCAAGCATCACGAGCATCTATCGGCATCAAAAGTTGAACAATGTTCAACCGTAACGGCCCGTCTACACTACAGGCATCAAAAAATCTTGAAGCTGGGCGTGTCGTTTGGAATAGGAGGAAATGAACTGTGGTCTGGCTCTCCCAGCTTGCACGCGGTTTGATTGGCTGCGCTTGCACTGGCGGGATTTGCATAAACTGGATTTGATTGGCTGATGCCAAGCATCGAGCCTAAAAAGTTGAACATTGTTCAAGTGTTGATGCCGATAGATGCTCGTGATGCTTGCAAAGCCATGCCATGCTCCCCACAATGCAGTTCGGCGAAGATTAAAAATCTTCTACGTCACCCCATTCAAGTGAATGGGCGAAGCATTGAAAGCATTTTTCGATGCCTGTAGTGTAGACGGGCCGAAAGTCTGAGAGGGTGAGGAAGATGAAAACTGAACAAGAATCGACAACTCGACCCTCTGATCACTCCTTTCCTATAAAATACAGGTCCAGCCCACACATATGCTCCATGGTGCCACAGGCATTGCCCTTACAACTACAATAAGCATGCAAATGTTAATCTACAGCTCCGGCGATCCACTAGCACCGGAGTCTACACCTGCAGACGCAGCCATCCCCCACTGTAGCGTCACCTTGGATACGAGTCTAAACAACTCACAGACACAGGCCAGGGCGCTGAAAGGGCGCCCTTTGAGCATCAGATCTGATGACGCTGATTGGCTAAAATTATGTTTCGGCGGCATAGTTTACAGATAGCAACAGTCAGCTTGTTGGCTGCAGCTGCTTTGGCTGAGGGCTCTTTTCTACCGCCCGGACGAGAGAGGGTAATGATACACGCTGCGGCCAGGCAGGAAACATGTGACTTATCAGTAACTTTAGACATCGTAAAACAATTTTAAACAAGATTTTATTGTAGATTATACATTTTACTGATACCAACTATATAATAATAAAAATATATTTTTAGGAAATATATATCTTTTTTATTTTTATTGACAATCAAACATGTGGGAAGAGGGGGGGCGGCGCCCCTAGCGCCCCTATGGGTCGGCCGCCACTGCTTGTTTGGCTTCCTTTCTCCTTTGAAAACATCACTTTCTTGTTTCCAAATATATAGAAAGATTTGGAGTAAATAAACAATCTTAAACATTTCTTTTGTATATTTCGCCTGCAGGACTCACATTCAATGTATTTTTTTTTATAGCATCATGACATCCTAATCTATAAATATGAACACAAACAAACCTAAAGTCAGAAACCAGAAAGACTCAATGAGGAAATCATCCTGGTTAGTGGAGTATAGTTTTATTTCTGGTTTTCTCAGACATTCAAACTTCAGAGAGACAGATATACGCAGCTATAAACTCGCCTGATGTTCCCAACTGCCTCCTTCCACAGGAGAGCGTTTCAGAGTCTGGTACTGCAGACGTGTTTACACACACTTAAGCCTCACTGTATTTATTGCCGACAGAATTCCCAGGTACTTATACAGTCAAAGCTCCGTTTAAAGAAACACACACATGCACGCTTACAAATAGCATCATGCACACACACACATTTCTTACCCCTGAAGGTCCACCTACGCTCTTCAAGAGTACTTAGCGCATTAGAGAAACAAAACAGATCTACCTCTCAGCACACACTTTAATCCTCAGGCATCCAGCTCTGGTGTGAGAGGGTCCGATGCCGAGCTCTGCACCCGGCACGTCTGCGCTGACAGACGGCGCTCCCCGCAGAACGAGAGGTCAGAGGGTCATGTGACCTATCTTCGGACGGGGCCAAAGCAGACACGAGGGCCAGGCCGCTAATCCAGCCATCCTTCTTCAATATGCTTTCACTAGGCAAGGCAGAGCAGAGTGATGAACAGTTGGGATGGACATTTGGCTGGAGCAGAAGGTCGACATGAAGATTGAGTTTCAACACATTCATGGAAATTGTTCCTGCTAATTTTGTATTTCATTGTTTTGCATTCAAACGCTTGATTTCAAAATGTTATTAAAGTAAAAGTGCAAAAGTATAAGCATCGGGTACAAATCTAGTGTTATTTTTCCTAGCATGCAATATTCATATTTAGTGTTCAAGTGGCCTCTTGACTTGAATGGTAAATATATATATATATATTTATGCATTTGAATCCTTAGCTCACGCTCTTCTTCTCAAATTTTCGTTGATGATGCATTGATGTTTTTGGTGAATTCTGTTAATCAGCATAATCAAAACCATCTACAGGAATCAGTTGAAATGACATCGTTTTACAGCACATGTGGTAGTAAAAAAAAAAAAACTCTGCAGGGTATATTGAAAACATAAGATTATAGACAAGGCTCAAAAGTTAAAGTTCCCAGTCTGTAGGATAAATGTAGAAAGGGTTAATCTCAAATCGATCAATTACCAAATCCCACGAGTTTTATACCAACATGTGAAAGTACAGTTACTGATAAATCTCAGCCTTCATGCTCACATGTAAGTGAACAAGGACGCAGTGAAAACCCCACACTCTGTTAACCACATAAAGATGTTTGCTGCAAGAAGTGGATGTGGACAGTTTGAGAAATGGAGGCATTTACGATCTGCGGAGGAAATAAATGGAGGGCTGAACGAGTGCTAGCAAAGTACGCTATCGATCACCGAGAGGGAGAAGAGGAGGAGGGAGACGCAGGGAAGCATTTGAGCAAGGAGGGGAGAGGTGGAGGGAGTGCAGGGTCTGCGGGGGGAGGGGGGGGGTCTGCAGGGTGGGAGCAGATAAAGCCGAGCTCTGGAGGATTAACTTGTCTTGAGTGTGTTTCAGATTCGGCGTGGTTGAGGGACAGGCTCTGCTGCGAGGCTCTGGAAGATCTCAGCAACATCCAGACTCTCTGTCTGCGCTCACACACTCACACACACTCACACGTAAACAGAAAAATATGATGCTTGAACACAAAGGCACAACACCTCAATAGAGACGTGCGAACATTCTCAGCATGAAACAAACCTCTGTTTCTTCTTGGTTTTAAAAGTCTGTTAGACTCAGCTGTTGTTTTTGCTTCTCTCTCTCCCCACCCCCCCCCCCCCCCCCCCCCCCCTTGCCTGCAACGCCTCCATTGGACTCCTTGTGACATCACTATGTAACCATCGGACTTCTATTGGCTAGCGCTCCAACACATTGTACGTGATAGGCTAAGGGGCGGGACATCTCTTAGCGGTTCACCAATAGAAACAGAGCCGGCCAACTAACCAATCAAAGCAGACTGGTCTCTGGTTTCAGACAGAGGGTGAGAAGAGGTGCTGCTTTTTGAACATTAAAGCATGGAGACATGTCACAGTAGAGACACTACATACTAATATGAACCTGAAAACCTCTTTAAGGTGGCATGCTGGCAGTAACTCTGAGTAATGAGAGCCTGTCTCTGAGAGCTTTGATCAGCGAGCTACATGAGTTAGCGGCTCTGTTTCACACCATGACGCTCTCTTCTCTGGCTGCTTCGTGGTGTCGGTGAGGAAGGCGACAGTATCTCGGTGTGAAAGCGCTGATAGGAGCTCGGCTTTCCAGAAGGTTCCCACACGGAGCGTCTCCAGAGCTGACACTGACAGCACGACAGGAGACAAGCGTGCCTGCTGTCAGCCATCAAGGACCCAGACCACTCAGCAACTGCAGCATCACCAGTGCTTAATCATTCATTATTATTCATCACTTTAAGTTATTTCCTAAGTCAATTATCTAAAATGATCGGACGCTAACTTTTAATTGTTTAAGAAGTCGTTTGTGTCCAGAGATTTAATGATTTGGAAAGACCTTGTGTTCCTTTTATGGTAAAATGATTCTGCAGGTTAAATAAACCAGTTTAAAGAAATCCAGGTAATTCGATACTACAAGGATGAGAGGAACAGGGATCTTAATAGCTCGACAAAATGTGACATTATGAAGTTTTGACATGATTACAGCTTTAGAAAAAAGATTTGTAGGTTTTTTGTTATCAATTCAATACCTGTTGTATGTTTTCTACTTAAACTAACTAGCTAATGTTGGGGTGCTTAAGTGAATCAATAGAGATCAGATTTTAAAAGTTGTAATATTTCAGCTAAAAGATATGTTTTGTTTTACATAATAAACCTGCTTCCTCATCTCTCTTTAAAGTGTACAATTCTGAGCAGAAACCCTCCCTCTCTCTCTCACACACACATGCAGTTACACCCCCCCACAAACAAAACAAAACACACACTTTTTATTTGCATCGGGGAACAAGTGTGATCAACAAGTTTGAGGACAACTCTTTTGTAGAGGTCCTCGAAATCAGGTGCACTTGCCTTTGCTTAGGTAATTCACACACACACACACACACACACACACACACACACACACACACACACACACACACACACACACACACACACACACACACACACACACACACACACACACACACACACACACACACACACACACACACACACACACACACACACACACACACACACACACACACACACACCCTTGGAAAGACAGATGTCCAGGTGACAGAGGGACATAATCCAGGCAGCAGGTGTATCTGTGTGTCTTATCTGTGTATTTCTATCCATGCATGTCTTAAATTGTGTGTGTGTGTGTGTGTGTGTGTGTGTGTGTGTGTGTGTGTGTGTGTGTGTGTGTGTGTGTGTGTGTGTGGGGGGGGGGGGGGGGGGGGTGTGTGTGTGTGCGTGTGTGCGTGTTTGTGTGTGTGTGTTGTTCGGACGTCATCATTACTGTCATGTTGACGGCAGGACACACACGTAGTGCTGAGAGGAGTGTGTGTTAGCAGCCTCGGGGTGTGTCTGTGTGTCAGCAGCGGTGAGTTAATCGAGCCATTACTCTGATTACTCCTCTGAGGCGCTGCCGTGAAACCGGAGTCATGGTTAGCATTCATTTAAAACAAAACATGAGTGTGTGTGTGTTTGTACCAGGAGTGTGTGTTGTTGCACAGAGAACATCTTCAGAAAAAGCTTCTTAATTGCGAAAGTTGAAGGAACGACAACTTCAACATTGTACATGAGCTTTGACAATTACATCCAGGTATTTTCCGGTGTTTGGAAACACTTTTAAATTCAGTTGTACACCTCATTGTTCATGGTTCAGTTTATATTTAATTAATTCAAAGTATTTTGCATTATGTGCTACAAAACAAGAACAAATCATTCATTATAGGGCTTTCCCTTTCATAGCAACAGTACTTCGCTTGTTATAAATACACGATTGCATTTTGAATATTCAGAAGCTGCATGTGAAAAATTACGTTTCTGCATAGGCTGCATACGTGGGCCTCAGATAGCAATCTATGTCAATCTGAAAGTCATTGCATAACTTATTTATTTATATATCATTTGGTTTTGGGATTGCATCATTTCAGTCCCAGTGTTTAATTCAGTGAAAGTACATATCACAGAAATACAGGCCACATTTTGAGTTATAATTATAAGTCAGTTAGGAAAGACCTGAAGACTGATTTCGTTATAACGTGTTCTACGTTAATAAAGCACTAACACTCATACCACCATTTTATGCATTTATTGTCCTATAGAAATACCTTTATATACTTATATACATAATATTCTTCTTCTTCAGGCTTCCCTACTCCTGTGCATTTCACTCTTTCACTTCTCTTCGTCTCCAGCATCCTCTTCCCTCAGCAGAAACCTCTTGTTTCTGAGATTTGTCAATTTTCTCTTCAGGAGACTCAGCCGGAGGACAGCTGCCTTTGTGTCGCTGTGGTGTTGAGCTCTGGAGAAAAGGCAACAGAGACGAGGCAATGAGCTAAGTGATGTTTAGCTCTTTGCCTGCTCCAAACCAAACACAGACACACACACACACACACACACACACACACACACACACACACACACACACACACACACACACACACACACACACACAGCTAAAAAGACTCTCACAGGCCTACACACACATAAAGATAAAACCCAAAAAGTCACGTCAGTGCACTCAGCAGCCCTAGAAGCTGGCTCCAAACCTCTAAACAATCACCACACACACACACACACACACACACACACACACACACACACACACACACACACACACACACACACACACACACACACACACACACACACACACACACACACACACACACACACACACACACACACACACACACACACACACACACACACATGCTCTGTCAGGCTGGAGTTGACGTTGACAGGCTGCTCTTTTGTCCATCATTCACCCGCAGACAAGAGCACAAACAAGAGGGAGAGAGTGGGAGAGATAAAAGCCCTCCCCCCTGCCCGCCGTAATCCAATTACAGGCCTGCAAATTTGATTGGCGCCCCAGGAGTGTGCCTTCAGCTGTCCGTCATTAGCGACTGGAGAACAGGGGGGCTTGCTGAGGGTGCTGTTAGTGTGTGTGTGTGTGTGTGTGTGTGTGTGTGTGTGTGTGTGTGTGTGTGTGTGTGTGTGTGTGTGTGTGTGTGTGTGTGTGTGTGAGAGAGACAGAGCAGGACTCACACTCTATCTCTGCTGGCTCAAAGAAGTCTCCTCCGTCTTCATGTGCCAATGTCCGATGTAGCTATACCTCCCATTTAGCGTCCATTAGAAAAAAATGAAGCACGGTGAAAAATGCCTTTTATTAAACATTTGTCAGATTATAAAAACGTGCTGCAGATTCCTGAGGTGGGACTCATTCCCACATGAGAGCCATGATCACAGTGGGAAGAGATAACAGGCTAACAATTAGGTTTAAAGAAAAACAAACACTTTCTGTTGTCGGATTAATGTCGGACATCCTGGTGACTTTTAGGAGGGGAATAAGAGCGGAAATGTAAGAGGTCTGGATTGGCTGAGTGGATAAAGGGATGGAGAGTCTGCTGCACATCCAAAGCCAAAGTCAACATCTTGGTGAATAAACTGAAGTGTATGTAGCTCTTGCATCCAAAGCACTCCCATTTCGGCTCTCATGTTTGCCATGTTTTTGCAATTAGAGGCAATTGGGGTTGATTGTCTTACCCAAGACACTTTGAGATGAATCAGATTGAATGGTGGTATGGATATCGTTCCATCACTTCAGAACACAATATGTTTTATAAGTGAATAAACTGCTGAGTATTTGAGTAATTGCTTAATTAATTGGTCTGAACAATGTTAGACAATCATGAAAAATTACCACGTTTGAGGTGATGTCTACGAAAGTCTTGTTGTCAGTGTCCAAATCCCCGAATATAATTACTTTACTGTAACGCAAAGATTTGTTAAGCAGAACATATCCGTGTATTGGAGGGTCTGACGTTTCTTTTTGCAAATGATCATCAAAATAGTTAGAAATGATTTCTTCTGACGACTAATCATTGCAGCTCTATTCTTGACTATTTTCCAAATTCTCGTATCTTGAGAAATATTTATTGAAGTGCTTTGAAATTATCTTTTTTTTAGGCTTGAGGACACTTTGAAAATAGGGTTCAAAAGTCAAAACCTGAGACTGATTGATGGACGATTAGCTCTTGAAGCTGTTTACCTCACTCTTAATTATTTATTTAACATCATTATTGTTACTAAATAACTGGCATTATAATGTGAAATAAAAAAAGAAGACATCACTTTTATAGTTTGCAGACAGAGTTGTCCTCAGGGAAAAGAACAAACTGTAATGTCTCAGCGTTAAAATCCTTTTAGTTTAATGTCTTGTGTTCCTAGTCTTGTCACCTTCCGTTTTATTTGGGTAAATGACTCTCGTTTCAGGTGTCTTCACTTCCTGCCCTTGTGTGTCACCTATCAGCCTGATTGTTGTTCCTGCCCCTGATTGTTTCCACCTGTGCCCCGTTACCTAATGTGTGTGTAAAGCCCTTGTCTCCCTTTGTCTTGTCTCCACGTCGAGTCCATGTCCGTAATCCTAGTGAGTTTTTGAGCAACCTAGTCTAATCTAGTGATCTTTTGTTTGTTATCCAAGTTTTTCCTATTTAGTTATTTTTGATTGTAGCCTTAAGTGTGCAGCTTTAGTCTTCTATAAATAAAATACCTTTTTGAGTTGAAACTGAATCGTGCGTCTGAGTTCCTGTGAGCCCATCGTGTCACAAACAATCATGAAACGGGGATTTTCTGAGAACATTTATTAAACATGTTTTCATATTAATTTTGTTGATTTGTTTGTATGTTACTGTAAAGGTTTGGCTGCTGTGATGAAAGACCAATTCATTCTGAGTTAGGGTCCAGTATGAGAGTTTCTTCTCCCTGCTCCTCTCCTTTATATAATAATAATAATAATAATAATAGATTTAATTTGTTAGCGCTTTTACAGGTGCTCAAAAACGCTTGAATGTTACGCTTGATATGTTATATTAATGATGTACCATGAGTGGAACAAATAAATGAATGAATATACATGTTGTCTGCAATTGAATGAGCCTCATTTATTCATATGATATACCGAATGAACTCCTCTAGTGTCACTTCAGCCCAAAAGTGAAACCTCATCACTAAAAAAACAGAAAAATTAAATGTATTATGTCAACAAATTACACATAACTGTATTAGGTTAGTTGAAAGCAGGAGTCAATAAAAAATAGTAGGTTTAACTTAATATGTTTGCTTTCAACTAACCTAATACAATTGTTTAATTTGTTGACATCATCCATTTAATTAAAGTCAACATGTCTGTTTTTTCAGTGAAGGGATACGACCTGCAAGTAAACAAAGTGTTAATGGACAGCGAGGTGAAACTGAAAGTGAAAACACCTGGAACGTGTCGGTTGTGTTGTAAAACGTTGCTTATTTATGACATGACTTTGTCTTCAAACCTAACGCAGTCCTGTTTTCCTGTGAAAGCTTCTCTGTGATTTGCTTCTGGATGCCAGCGAGACGCCAGACATCTCAGCGCGGAGCCTCTATCTGCCGAGGGAAGATCAGTGAGGAAGTCACAGACATGGCCCCGGGGCTTATCTTTTATTGGCTGGCTCCTCAGAGGCTTATCTTTTATTGGCTGGCTCCTCCTGAGGACAGCCTGTGAGCCATGAGGGGCTGAGGAGGAGGAGGGGTGGAGGGGGGAAGCAGTGGAGTACAAATACTTTGTTACTGTACTTAAGTACATGTTTCTGGTATCAGTACTTTACTCCACTACTTATTTTTCTGACAACTTTTTACTTTTACTTCTTACATTTTGAACACAAATACCTGTACTTTCTACTTCTTACATTTTCTGGGGCGGGGAGTTAAGGAGGTGATGGAGGGGGGGGGGGGGGCTGCCAGGATAACTGGGGCCGACACAGATAGCTCTATCATCAGTGTGGGAAAAACACACAACGCTGTTTCCACCTTCAGAGACAGACTTAGGATCTACTTTTCCTCGTCCTCGC